>NW_026973666.1:4025000-4035000 GCF_035594125.1 Scylla paramamosain
TGTTTCTCCTATCAGTAACATTGGAATTTTGTTGATCTATCACTACAACTGTAAAAACACCCTTGAAAACCTGCGTCACTTATGGTTTCTCCTGTTAATAATGCAGAAATCTTGTTAATCTTTCACTAGAACCGTAAAAACACCCTTGAAAACCTGCGTCACTTATGGTTTCTCCTGTTAGTAATGCAGAAATCTTGTTAATCTTTCACTAGAACCGTAAAAACACCCTTGAAAACCTGCGTCACTTATATTTTCTCCTGTTAGTAATGCAGAAATCTTGTTAATCTGTCACTACAACTGTAAAAACACCCTTGAAAACCTGCGTCACTTATCATTTCTCCTGTTAATAATGCAGAAATCTTGTTAATCTTTCACTAGAACCGTAAAAACACCCTTGAAAACCTGCGTCACTTACTGTTTTTCCTGTTAGCAATGCAGAAATCTTGTTAATCTGTCACTAGAACCATAAAACACCCTTGAAAACCTGCATCACTTATAGTTTCTCCTGTTAGCAATGCAGAAATCTTGTTAATCTGTCACTAGAACCATAAAAACACCCTTGAAAACCTGCGTCACTTATAGTTTCTCCTGTTAATAATGCAGAAATCTTGTTAATCTGTCACTAGAACCGTAAAAACACCCTTGAAAACCTGCATCACTCATAGTTTCTCCTGTTAATAATGCAGAAATCTTGTTAATCTGTCACTACAACTGTAAAAACACCCTTGAAAACCTGCGTCACTTATATTTTCTCCTGTTAGCAATGCAGAAATCTTGTTAATCTGCCACTAGAACCATAAAAACACCCTTGAAAACCCATATCACTTATAGTTTCTCCTGTTAATAATGCAGAAATCTTGTTAATCTGTCACTAGAGCCGTAAAAACACCCTTGAAAACCTGTGTCACTTCAACTACAGCCTCTGGAAAGTGGAGGTAGAGAAGATAAAGAAAGTAATAAATGGAAAAATAAGACAAATAGAAAAAACTCAATCTTTTAATAGCAGTTTGTTGACGTAAACCTGTCTCAAAAATAAATAAATAAATAAATAAATAAAATAAATAAATAAATAAAATAAATAAATAAATAAATAAATAAATAAATAAATAAATAAATGAATAAATAAATCTACCAGTGGAAATCCCCAACACAAAGACAAATAAAAAAAAGAACGAGTATATTTTCTGTCTTATCAGCTAATCTATCAATACCTCTTGCTATCATTTACAAAACAATAAAAATGGAAGTCACATACAAGCAGTACATTATCTGCGCACACACACACACACACACACACACACAAACACACACACACACATGCGCACACACACACACTTGCGCACACACACACACTTGAGCAGTTATGTATGCGAACCAACAAGTTTATGTGTGTGTGTGTGTGTGTGTGTGTGTGTGTTGTTGTTTTCAGTGTAATCTTTCTTTCTCTCTCTCTCTCTCTCTCTCTCTCTCTCTCTCTCTCTCTCTCTCTCTCTCTCTCAATATTGTCTTCTCTTTTCATTTTATTACTTATTTATGTCATTTATCAAGTTATTTCTATTTTTCTTCATCATTTTTCTCTTATTCCAGAAATTCATATTCATGTTAATTACTCAAAAGAACAAATTCATGGGATTAATTATTTTTCTATAGCTTAATTTCACGTTTTCTTTATTTCATGCATATTTTCTCACTGCCGCCTCCCTCATTTCAGTAATTTATTCACAATTACTAATGAAGAACAGATCAATATCCTTTTCATACATAAATCATGTTTCCTAAAGCTTAATTGCATAGAAACACTGCAACAGATATGAATAACTGGCAACTCACACCGGCAGGCCAGGAACTCGGCCAGACCAAGACCTCAATTCTGTACAAATGCCTAAGAGATTTCTGCATTATTAACAGGAGAAATAATAAGTGGCATGGGTTTTTAAGGGTGTTTTTAAGGTTCTAGTGGCAGATTAACAAGATTTCTACATTATTAACAGGAGAAACAATAAGTGATGTGGGTTTTTAAGGGTGTTTTTACGGTTCTAGTGGCAGATTAACAAGATTTCTACATTATTAACAGGAGAAATAATAAGTGGCATGGGTTTTCAAGGGTGTTTTTACGGTTCTAGTGGCAGATTAACAAGATTTCTACATTATTAACAGGAGAAACAATAAGTGACGGGTTTTTAAAGGGTGTTTTTATGGTTCTAGTGGCAGAAACACTGTTGAAAACCCAGCTAGTCATCTCTGCTTATTGACTTGAAATCTCTCTCTCTCTCTCTCTCTCTCTCTCTCTCTCTCTCTCTCTCTCTCTCTCTCTCTCTGTAATATTAAGTTTCCGAGCATTTAATCAGAGCTACGTGTGCTGTCATGTCAGTGTCCGCTTAAACTGCATCTATTTATTGATTTTTTTGTTGTCGTTTGTGTGTTGTCGTGCAATAAGTGATAAACAACAATATTTTTAGTGCCATTTCTCCGTGGGGGCGTGTGCTGCGTTGCTTTCGATATATCAGTCATCATAAATACCAAATGATATCTAAATAACATATCTGGGGAGCTATGATATACTTTTAGCTAATCAAAATAACAAATCTTCCTTACTTTTCGTCTAGCGTGCAAAAAGAAAACTGTTACTCCCCACATTTCAACACTGGCATCTTATTTTGGTCTCTTTGTTGATCGTAAGCTTCCCTCACTAACTCCACTTGCCTTGATGAAAGTGGAGCGGGAGACTGTCCTCTATATACCAAAATTTCACGGCTGACCCAAGCGTTACTCAATATGGCTCCACGTCACACCAATCTAGGTTACCGGGAGGTCAAAATGTCACCCGCTTTTTATTTCTCCCGGCATTACCTTATTACTCCCTCCCACGTCACGTAACACAGGGTAGAGTTAACACTTACTGTCTTCTGCTTCTTGCACTCGGAGTTGGACATGTTGGCGGCCTGCAGGGGAGAGTGCGAGGGAGTGCTGGTGGTGACAGGCTGACGGCCGTAACAGAGTCCACGCCCTGCCTCTTCTTCCTCTTGTGCCTCTTTTTCCTGTTTACAATGTTTTGATTCCCTGGCGACCGATCTTGATCCTGAGCTTGACTTCGAATGTGACTAATTTGCCCCCCATGTCCTTAATAGCGAAATGAAAATGAAAAATAAGTAAAATTAATAAATAACTAAATAAAGTAGACACCCTGACAGCCCCTAACAGCCCCTGACGCACACTGCAGTCCCTGACACACTCTAACAGTACTTGACAGTCCCTGTAGTCGCCAGGTGTGTCGCCTTACAAGGTCCTGTGAGGCTGGTGGCGAGAGACCAATACGAAGCATGTGTAACACTAAGGAAACAGTACAAACTAAGGAAACTGTGAGGACGTAACACTAAACGGGCCTCTGACAGCGAGGACAGAAATACAAATTGTGCTTCGATCAGCGAGGACAGCAACACCGGATTGGCCTCGAGTAGCGAGGACAGAAACACAAAGTGGGCCTCGGGTAGCGAAGACAGAAATACAAAACGGGCCTCAGTTAGCGAGGGCAGAAACACAAACGGGCTTCGGACAGCGACACCGGATTGGCCTCGATCAGCGAGGACGGAAACGCAAAACGTGCCTCGGGTAGCGAGGGCAGAAATACCACACACACACACACACACACACTACTGTACGCATATGAATAAAAGTTTCATTTCATACAATTATTTTTATTTCCAACAATAACAATACAATAATACAAACATACTAAAATCATGATGGTTTGCAAAATTTATGTATATTTGTTGGCAGGAAAGCCATGAACTATCAATGAATGTTTAATGAAAAAAAAAAAAAAATTGAAATTTTTCTGCAATGTTTTCTTTTCTGTATGCTAAAATACACTGGAACCATGAGGAACATGTATAACCTTGTATATTTGCACCAAATGTTTGTTTTCATACTAAAGTTCGAACCATCAACGAACGTTTAATGGGGAAAAAAAAACCGCATACCAAAATGAACTAGAACCTCGAGTGAATGCTAATGTAAAACCTTTATATATTTGCATTTTTTTTTCCAGCATAACAGCAAACACGTGAGGATAAAGTATTTGCATAGATACAAGCCGTGTTGGTGAGGTACATTATTATTATTTTCACACTTTTATAATCATCACTATTTATATTTATCGCCACCATTACATTGTTCTATATATATATATATATATATATATATATATATATATATATATATATATATATATATATATATATATATATATATATATATATATTGAAACTGAAACTTGATGATAATAATAATAATAATAATAATAATAATAATAATAATAATAATAATAATAACAGCACTTCCATCATACAAAATTTTCACTTTTGAATTATTAAAAGCAAAAAAAAAGTTTCCTCTCTAAATACATTTGATGCTAAAGGAAAAAATAAATAAAATTAAATGTAAATTACAACTAGTGAGAATACTGCACTAAATTACATACAAGAATTACATACTACAAAATGCACTAAGGCTTACATTACAACAACACTAAGTACGATAATTGCAATAAGAATACTAAAAATAATAGCAGTAATAACAATAATAAAAAAAAAAATAATAAGACAATAAATAATGATACAAAAAATTGAAAAAGGAATAAACAAAATAAAAACAATAGAAAATATGGAAAAAAAAACGAGAGAGAGAGAGAGAGAGAGAGAGAGAGAGAGAGAGAGAGAGAGAGAGAGAGAGAGAGAGAGAGAGAGAGAGAGAGAGAGAGAGAGAGAGATTTACCTGGGTTTTGCACACCTGTCCAGTCAACCCTGCCCTCGTTAGGGTTTAACGAGCTAACCTTCATATCAAGAGCCAGTGAAGAAGAAGAAGAAGAAGATGAGGAGGTAGAAAAAACAGAGAATGAAGAGGAAGCAAAGGATGATGAGGAAGAGGAAGAGGAGGAAGAAAAGGAGGTACAATAAAACCAGTCTTCCTCTTCTTCCTCCTCCTCCTTTTCATACATCATTCTTCCTCCCTTCCACCTTTCCTCCTCCTCTCCTCCTCCTCCACTGGCACCTTTAGTTTAAAACCCAGATAATATTAAAAAAAGCTATGTTTGCTGCCTCACACACCCCCAAGCACACACACACACGCACACACACAGAGACAGGTGGTGTGTGGTGGTGTGGTGGGGGTGCACACAGCATAACACAGCAGAATTAACCTCAGCATCCCTGTGCAGCGACATCTTGGCCACTGCTCTTGGTCACGGACAGCGTTGTGAATATCTGTGGGAGAGAAAGAGAGAGGTAGAGAGAGAGAGAGAGGGAGAGGGAGAGAGTAGGTCAGTAAAAGTTGCACACACAAACACACACACACACACACACACACACACACACACAAACACTGACCTTCCTATAAAAATTTACTAGGAATTTGCTGTAGAGCTGGCAACACTGCTATGCTCCATAATAAACGCCTCTCTCTCCCAACACTCTTGCCCCGCGGACTGGAAGACATCTTACGTCACCCTCATCCCCAAAACTTGCAGTCCACAGTGACTCAATGACCTCAAGCCAGTCTGTATCACCCCCATCCCTAGCCTTATTTGTGAAGATTTTGTGTATGACTGGGCATACACCAAAATTTGTAACACCGCAGATATCAGACAGTTTGTAAATATTAAAGCCACCTCCACCTCACATTACCTGACCAGCTTCCTTGAATTCATCCACAGCCACCTGGACAAGCCAAACACCTCTCTAGCTGTTGCTTTTGTGGACTTCAAAAAGCCTTTGATCTTGTTGATCACACTGTTGTCATCAGCAAGGCAGTAAGTCTGGGATCTCCCTCCTGCCCTGATAGCGTGGCTAGCCGACTTCCTCACAGGGAGACATCAGGCCGTTCGCTATCAGGGCTCTGTCTCTAATTTCCAACAGCTGACATGTGGGGTCCCCCAGGGGACCAAGATGGGTCCTCTATGCCTCCTCCTCCTCCTCATTAACGATGCCCTCACCGACACCCCCCATCGCTGGAAGTATGTGGACGACTGCACCGTGGGCGTCCCAGTTTCCACCAAGAACCCGGACTACTCGCCACTGCAAGCAATTCTGGAGCGACTGCAGACGTGGACGGAGGAGAGCAGGATGACCATCAACCACAGCAAAACTGTGGTGATGCATTGCTGTACCTCCTCTGTACCAGTGCCCCCTCCCCAGCTCTCAGTGGGCCCTCACCCCCTCCAGGTGGTCCAATGTGCCAAGCTTCTCGGAGTCACGGTGGACGACCAGCTGACCTGGAAGCAGCATGTCGCCAGCACCATAAGATCAGCTACCTACAGGCTGTACATGCTGCGCAGACTCAGGTCGCTGGGGACGCCAACAGATGAGTTAAGGGGGTGTACCTCACCTTCATCCTTCCCAAACTCATGTACGCCTCCCCAGCGTGGTCCTCCTCCCTCACACACACTCAACAGCTACAGCTAGAGTGTGTGCAGAAAAGGGCGTGCAGGGTCATCCTTGGCCCTGCATACACCACCTATGAAGAAGCCCTGAACACCCTGAGTCTGTCCAGACTATCCACCAGGCACCGAGAGGCTCTGGAGAAGTTTGGGAAGGGGACTACTGCATCATCCACGTCTCAGAAACATGCTGCCGCCTGACGCGCCTCGCCCGGTCCGTGCCACCAGACACCACAACAAGATAACGCCCCTGAAGGCGCCGCGCACGGACCGGTACAGACTCAGCGCGATTCCCACCATGGTGCGACCCATCAATCAATAGTCCCTTCTAGATTAGACTTACCTTTAGGATTAATGTTAAGTATTTTCCCCACCCCCAATGTACATTTTCACTTTGTTAACTGCCTAAATAATAAACCGTTTATTATTATTATTATTATTATTATTATTATTATTATTATCACACACACACACACACACACACACGGTAAATATGAACAAGATACAGATAGATAGATATAAAAACAGACAAACAGAGAGAGAGAGAGAGAGAGAGAGAGAGAGAGAGAGAGAGAGAGAGAGAGAGAGAGAGAGAGAGAGAGAGAGAGAGAGAGAGAGAGAGAGAGAGAGAGAGAGAGAGAGAGAGAGAGAGAGAGAGAGAGAGAGAGAGAGAGACACACACACACACACACACACACACACACACACACACACACACACACACACACACACACACACTTACCTCAGCAGTTGTGGGGTGAATGCCAATTAGGTTATCAAAATCTGCCTTTGTCGCATTCAGTTTTAAACCAATAGCGAATCCTTGTGTGATCTCCCCTGCGTTTGGCCCCAGTACATGGAACCCCAGGACTCGATTCTGTTAGGGAGAGTATTAGAACATTTAAGTGTGTTTTGCAAGGGTATTAGGACCTGTTTGTGTGCTGAAAAAGGTGTCTGAAGGGTGTTTGTGAGTGTAGCAGTGTTTGGGAAAGGTGTAGCAGTGTTTTGGAAGGGTGTAGCAGTGTTTGGAAGGGTGTAGCAGTGTTTGGAAGGGTGTAGCAGTGCGCAGAAGGGTGTAGCAGTGCGTAGAAGGGTGTAGCAGTGTTTGGGAGGGTGTAGCAGTGTTTTGGAAGGGTGTAGCAGTGTTTGGGAGGGTGTAGCAGTGCGTAGAAGGGTGTAGCAGTGTTTGGGAGGGTGTAGCAGTGTTTGGAAGGGTGTAGCAGTGTTTGGAAGGGCATAGCAGTGTTTGGGAGGGTGTAGCAGTGTGTGGGAGGCTGTTAGGAGGGGACATAACAAGCATAACAGCTATAACAACACCACAACCACCACAACAACACCACCACACTCACATTCTCTGTCTTGAGGCACACCAGCTTGGCGTAGCAGTCGTTCTCTGGCCGGTGAGCGACGGTGAACTCCAAAGGCTGGTAATTGGAGTGAAAAACCTCAATATTTTCCTCCCCATGTCTCTCTACAGCCACCTCCTCCGACAGCCCGCAGCAGCCGTACTCCAGGGGGTGAAGACTGTCGTGGGCACCTTATCGTAGTCCGTCAGCAGTGTGCCGTTGCCGTAAAGACGCTGCAGTAGAGAGGCAGTGTATTTAGAAGAGGTAAGGGATGTTTTTGTCAGTCACGGTTAGTCTGGTGTATTTAGGGAGAGGCTGTGTGTGTGTGTGGGTGAGGAAGGTTAGGCTTGTCTTGTGTGTGCTGTGTGGGAAGGCTGTGTGTGTTAAGGATGATATTTTGAAGTGTTTTGCTACATTATTGATGTTTTTCAAGGCCACAAAGATGACTAGCTGAGTTTTCAAGTGTTTCTCCTGTTGATAATGTGGAAATGTTGTTAATCTGTCACTAGAATCATAAAAACACCCTTAAAAACACATGTAACTTAATTGTGAATGTTTTTCAAGGCCACAAAGATGAGTAGCTGAATTTTCAAGTGTTTCTCCTGTTGATAATGCAGAAATGTTGTTAATCTGTCACTAGAATCATAAAAACACCCTTAAAAACACATGTAACTTAATTGTGAATGTTTTTCAAGGCCACAAAGATGAGTAGTTGGGTTTTCAAGTGTTTCTCCTGTTGATAATGTGGAAATGTTGTTAATCTGTCACTAGAATCATAAAAACACCCTTAAAAACCCATGTAACTTAATTGTGAATGTTTTTCAAGGCCACAAAGATGACTAGCTGGGTTTTCAAGTGTTTCTCCTATTGATAATGTGGAAATGTTGTTAATCTGTCACTAGAATCATAAAAAACACCCTTAAAAACCCATGTAACTTAATTGTGAATGTTTTTCAAGGCCACAAAGATGACTAGCTGAGTTTTCAAGTGTTTCTCCTGTTGATAATGCAGAAATGTTGTTAATCTGCCACTAGAACCACAAAAAAAACACTTAAATTTTTACCCACAAGTTAAAAGTTCTCAAAGTTGCTTAAATCACACACCTATTTACTCCTAATCTTGTGTCTTAACCTACAAAATCATTCACTTTTCAACATTCACTTACTCCAGACACAATATTCACATCACAAACTCATCACCTGATCCTTTGCTTTCCCCAGCCTAGCCAACCAGACGTATCCTTCATTTACTCACCCTGGCCAGCAGTCTCCCCGCCTGGATGGCCACAGGGGTCAGCTCGTGGCCACCCTCAATGATGTCCCCCACAGCATAGATGTGAGGCACGGACGTCTGCTCTCTCTCGTCCACCACAACCTTGCCACTCCTACCGCAGAATAAATACATAAAAAGTTGGGGTTTTTGATTCATGGGAGGAAATTAAGGTTGATGTAAAGATGTATCAGGAAAAAAGAGATGTTTAAAAGATTATTATTAATATTTTGTGCATGAAGTGAGGCTTAAAACTCTCACACACACACACACACACACACACACACACATCTGCATCAGCCCCTGAAGGAAAAATACGTTTTCACCCACAATACTTCACCCAAGGGCACACACAGCCGCCAGACACCCACATCAAGGCCGAAACACACTCCAAAGGCCATAGACCCCCACAGCATGCCCTCCACCCCCCCCCAACCAGCACAGCAAGACCCCCCACAGCACCACTCACTTTGCCAGGTTAATGTCCAGCTTGTCAAGGCCGATGGAGGCGGTGCAGGGGTCCCTCCCGATGGCGACCACCACAGTGTTGTACTCCCCAACCACCTCCTCTCCCTCTGTGGTTTGTGCGGTTACCTTCAGAAGACCTGGACTCCCCTCCTCTACCTGATGGGGGATAGGGGGTAGTTAGTTAAGTTTGATAGATAGATAGATAGATGGAAGGATAGATAGATAGATAGGCAGATTACCTCTTGTACACACACACACACACACACACACACACACACACACACACAAACACAGATAAACAAACAAACAGATAGATAGACAGACCTCTCCTACCACACACACACACACACACACACACACACACACACACACACACACACACACACACACACACACAAATAGACAAACAAACCTTCTCCAAACACACACACACACACACATGCACACACACACACAAACATAAAACAAATCAGACAGACCCCTC
>NW_026973666.1:4040000-4055000 GCF_035594125.1 Scylla paramamosain
TTTTACAAAGACCACAATATCTTCTGTCTGAATAAAGGAAGAGCAGGAAGAGGAGGAGGAGGAGGAGGAGGAGGAGGAGGAGGAGGAAGAAGAGGAGGAGGAGGAGGAGAGGATGAGTCTGATGTTAGCAAAGTAAAGAAATGATGACAGAGACTGGGAGAGACTGGGAGATGCTGGGAAAGACTGGAAGATGCTGGGAGAGGCTGGGAGATGCTGGGACAGACTGGGAGAGGCTAGGACAGACTGGGAGATGCTGGGAGAGACTGGGAGAGACTGGGAGATGCTGGGAGAGACTGGGAGATGCTGGGAGAGACTGGGAGATGCTGGGAGAGACTGGAAGAAGCTGGGAGAGGCTGGGAGAGACTGGGAGAGACTGGGACAGACTGGTAGAGGCTAGGACAGACTGGGAGATGCTGGGAGAGACTGGGAGATGCTGGGAGAGACTGGGAGATGCTGGGAGAGACTGGGAGATGCTGGGAGAGACTGGGAGATGCTGGGAGAGACTGGGAGAGGAAGAAAGAGATTGGGAGAGGCTGGGAGAGACTGGAAGAGACTGGGAGAGGTTGAGAGAGACTGGGAGAAGCTAGAGGTGGGTTGGGAGAGGGAGAGAGAGATAAAGAGAGGTAGCAATGTGTGACTGATGATTCACTGCACACACACACACACACACACACACACACACACACACACACACATACACACACATATACACTGAGATAAGATGGATGTCAAATTTTTTTCTTATTTATTCATCTTTTTTTTATGTTGTTTTTCAGGGAAATTATGTATTGATATGTTTCTGACTACTACTACTACTACTACTACTGCTACTACTACTACTACTACTGTGCTAGATTAGGTTTTATCTATGGTCTAAGTCTACAATGGACTGATAAACTATTCCAACTACTACTACTACTACTACTACTACTACTACTACTACTACTACTACTACTACTACTACAGATTTCATTGTACATAAACCCAAAACAAGAAAAAAAATTAAAAGAAATAAATAATGCTTTTCACTACCACCACCACCACTACTACTACTACTACTACTACTACTACTACTACTACTACTTACCGACAAGATCAAGTTCCAGCACTTCATATGGCACATTGAGGCTTTTGAAGAGATCTTTGACCTGTTGGAAAGAAAACAAAGAGAGATTAGATTATGTTATGTTAGGTTAGGTTAGGTTAGGTTAGGTTAGGTTAGGTTAGGTTATGTCAAGTTGTTAGTTTAAACACTCTGTTCTTTCACTATGACTTTTTCAAGGCCACAAAGATGATAAGCTGGGTTCTCAAGAGTGTTTCTCCTGTTAGTAACATAGAAATCTTGTTAATCTGCCACTAGAACTAAAAACATCCTTAAAAACACACGTCACTTTGCTTCTCCTGTCAGTAATGTTGAAATCTTGTTAATCTGGCACTAGAACTGTAAAAACACTCTTAAAAACCAGCATCACATTGTTTCTCCTGTCAGTAATGTTGAAATCTTGCTAATCTGCCACTAAAACTGTAAAAACACTCTTAAAAACCAGCATCACATTGTTTCTCCTGTCAGTAATGTTGAAATCTTGTTAATCTGCCACTAGAACTATAAAAACACCCTTTAAAAACCAGCATCACATTGCTTCTCCTGTCAGTAATGTTGAAATCTTGCTAATTTGCCACTAGAACTGTAAAAAACACCCTTAAAAACCCGCATCACATTGCTTCTCCTGTCAATAATGTAGAACTCTTGCTAATCTGCCACTGGAACTGTAAAAACACTCTTAAAAACCAGCATCACATTGTTTCTCCTGTCAGTAATGTTGAAATCTTGTTAATCTGCCACTAGAACTGTAAAAACACCCTTAAAAACACACATCACATTGTTTCTCCTGTCAATAATGTAGAAATCTTGTTAATTTGCCACTAGAACTGTAAAAACACCCTTAAAAACCCGCATCACATTGTTTCTCCTGTCAGTAATGTTGAAATCTTGCTAATTTGCCACTAGAACTGTAAAAACACCCTTAAAAACCCACATCACATTGTTTCGCCTGTCAGTAATGTAGAATTTTTGTTAATCTGCCACTAAAACTGTAAAAACACCCTTAAAAACACACATCACTACCCCAGAAGCTTTAGAAAGTATCAGAAGTGGAGTCAGAAGTGTTTTTGAATACAGAATTAAACTCATGACTTTGAACAATGCCCGTAACTGCCCTGAGTCACCTGCCGCACCACCCAGTCCTCCAGTGCTCCTACAGTCACATCACACCGCACAGACACACCACACACACATCAAGGGGCCGCCACACATCACTGCAGGCACTTAGCATTTAGATCTACTACTAAGATGAATGAAAACAGAGGAGAATGATTCAGCTAAATTATTTCTCTATTATTCATGGATTAAATAAATTATTCTCTAGTACAATACATCTTTTAAGTGGATAGTCATTAACATAAAAGATATCATATTTATGTGCATTATTGTTAAGTATGTGTACCAGGCCGGCAATCCCACATGGAACGGCCCAGATAAGGCGCGCGCACACACACACACACACACACACACACACACACACACACACACACACACACACACACACACACACACACACACACACACACTCTTGCACTTTCCATGAATTGCAACTTAGTCTAATGTTGCTCCCCCCATAACACCCCCCCAGCCCCCCACCCCCTTCTGAGGAGAGAGGAGGAAAAAGAAGACAGGAAGTGTTGTATTAAACTGCAATTTTATCGGTTCGGGGAGCATAACGGGAGTATGGGGGGGCAGGGGGGGCAGTGCTCCTAAACAGGCAAGGGTAGTGACTTCTGATGGCTAGGATGACGTAAGGGGGTCGGAAGCAATGTGATGTGGGTTTGTTTAGATGTTTGTTTGTTTAGTTTACTGTTTAAATCTCCCTGAAGTGTCGTTTTCATCCTTATATCTGATGTTTCCCAAGATTAGAAAATTCTGAACCGCCTCTAATACTTTACACCCCCGCCACAACCCCCACGCCTCCATATCCTGCAGAGACGCGTCAACAGAACACCAGGCAAAATTTTATCCAAACAGCGAACTTACTACTGGGGATTATGAAAGCAAAGGTAAGCATGACGAGGCAAGGTGGGGACAGGTAGGCGAAGGTGAGGCAAGGTGGGGACAGGTAGGCGAAGGTGAGGCAAGGTGGGGACAGGTAGGCGAAGATGAGGCAAGATGAGCAGGGGAGCAAAAAAATAATAGGAAAATTTGAAACGTGGATAACAGCCGGACTAGAGAGCTTAGGTGAAAAAATGCAAACACACACACACACACATACACCACAAAAAAACACAAAAAATAACTCAAAAACATAGATAAAACACGAAACAGGATAACTATGGAATAATGCTGAAATTGACGTGTGGTTAAAAACTTACGAAACTAAATGTAAAACTGATAGAAATGAAAAATAAGACGGAAAATTAGCACACACGTTGTACAGAACCCTTAAAATTCCCTTAATACAGACACAAATTGAGTAAGAAGCTTGATGAAAGGAACAGAGACGAGGAAAGATGATGAAGCGGTCAGATTGAAAAGTTGAAAATTTGAAACCATGAAAACACACAACAAATCCCTGAAAACTCTCTTACTGATACAAAAATGGGATAAAGAAGAGAGAAATAGAGGAAATAGAGGAAGAAAAGGTGAGACGGATAGAGAAACAAGACGAAGACTGACACAAGCGCACGCACGCACACACACACACACACGATACAAAACCTCAATTACTTCCTTACCTTATGGCAGAACGGACAGAAGGACTTGCTAAATATCATCACTTTATTCTCAGCGATGCATTTCTCCACGATCTGAGCCGGTTGGAGGCCCGCAGTGCTAATTGGAGCCATGGTTGATATGGAAGACTGCCCCAGCCCTGACTCGGCCCTCAGATCACTGCCACACACACCCAGGTTCCTCACCCTTTTGAGAGCTACCACGCGGCAATAGGAGGGCGTTGAGACTGCCCTACCCTGCACACCTTGCTTTAAACCGTGCAAGTGCCTGTGTGTGGCTAGCAGCGGCCTGGAGCGGGGAATGAGAGAGCGAAGCAAACTCAAGCTGCCACATACCGCCATATTTTAGACCCTCTCAAACGGCCCTCTAACCGTGACTTCATATATAGTTTCTGTCTTTATTTCTCAGGCTATTTATCTTTATGGCGCCCGTATCGCAGCTCACGGTGCTGTAGTATCTTTCTGCACGCCTGGCAGTATTACTAATGCTCTCCTTTCACTTCTCTCTCTCCATCTCGCCCCCCTCTCTACTGGTGATGCAACGCACGGTACCTCTCTCCTTTCTTCCTCCTCTTCTTCCCTCACTCTCTCTCTCTCTCTCTCTCTCTCTGATAGTTACCAGGTATCATTAAAGTTCATTATCCATTTTTCTATCTTTATTTATATGTATTTTTCATTGTTATTTTTTTTCTCTTTTTCCTATTAACACGTACTGGTTACCTCTCATCCTCCTCTTCTATCCTTTCTCCCCCCACCCTCCACCCCCCTCCCTCTCCCTCTCGTTACGTATCCCTCTTCTAGCTATTTAAACTTTTCTTTGATTAGCGGCATTCATTACATTAACCAGCTCAATTTACAGTATACAGCCTCGTCCTCCTCTTCCTCTTCTACCACACGGACACCCACACACACGGACAAGTCTGGAATAGCCTGATGATTGTGTAACGTATTCCTCAGTTACAGGAAGAGGAGTGGGGCGAGGAAGGATGAGAATAGAAGTTTGGGATTTACCCGCGTCTCTTCTCTCTAAACATGTACCTACTTTTCCATTACTCATGATGATCAAGGGTGTATACGCGTGTGTGTGTGTGTGTGTGTGTGTGTGTGTGGTGGTCTCGAATGTACTAGAGACAGGGAGAGGGAGGGAGGGAACAGGGAGGGAAGAGTATGCGTGGTAGGAATGATAATAGGAAAATAACGAGAAATACACTTAAATAAAGGTAGGAACGTGGATAATGACTTTAATGATGTCTCGTGACCATCAGAGAGAGAGAGAGAGAGACCTACATTATCTTATCTACGAATTATAAGCAAGGCAAGGTACATGAAACACCATCTAAACACAACTACCAGCATAAAAGGACATTACATAAGACTGACGCGCAAACACAACATTCAAGTCTATTCCGTTTATAATAATTCCGGGTCTCGCTTCATCACGGTTATTACAATGCCAATATTAAAAAAAAAACGTTCTCTTTTCTCAACTCTATTTTCCTAAAGCCGCAGAGATGGTTAGCCAGGTTACCAAGTGTGTTTCTCCTTGTAATTACTGAGAAATCGTGTTATTGTGTCACTAGAACCGAAAAAAAACACCTTTAAGATCTGTATCACTTCAACTAGAACCATAAAAACGCCCTTAAAAACCCACTAACTTCAACTAGAACCATAAAAACACCCTTAAAAACCCTGTAACTTCAAAAAGAACCATAAAAACACCTTAAAGACCCGCGTCACTTCAAGTAGAACCACAAAAACATCCTTGAAAACCCGATTAACTTCACCTAGAACCATAAAAACACCCTTGAAAACCCGTGTCACTTTAACTAGAACCTTAAAAACACTGTACCTAACGCCAAAACTGACCAGAAATTAAAATAAGTTAATGAGCAAGATGGCATGAAGGTGAATGAGGCTCCAATAGACACACATGCATATATTTCAACGGGAGAATACAGGGTGACTCAAAAAACCACACTTGTAAAATGCGCGTAAGGAAACATTATTATTATTATTATTATTATTATTATTATTATTATTATTATTATTGTTGTTGTTTTCTTTGGTTCCTTGGCAAGATTGGAGGAAGAGGAGAAGGAGGAGGAAGATTATAAAAGGAAATGAAAGAAAAACAAGAAAAAACAAGAACATGAAGAAGAAAAGAAGGAAAAAATTACTCAAGGAGAGAGAGAGAGAGAGAGAGAGAGAGAGAGAGAGAGAGAGAGAGAGAGAGAGAGAGAGAGAGAGAGAGAGAGAGTATTGTACGTACATATACACACTAATCATTACTTGTACAATTCATGATAGCACCAACACACAGACACACACACACACACAAACCGGGCCGTTATACAAATTATACAAGAGTTATACATAAACTCATAAGAATAACAGCGTATATATATATAATTATCAACTACATTTATAATCATTGAACTAAAAAAAAAAAAAAACATAATTATCAGTGTATAGTTATGATTATTGAACTTAAAAATCTAACATAAGACACAGTAATAGTAGTAGTAATAGTAGTAGTAGTTTATCTGTATACCAAGCTGGCAAACCCCAAACATTTCTTATTTATTTATTTATTTACTATTATTAATTTCATTTCTTCATATATCACATACATAATCTCAACTGGCTTTATATCAATGGTGCTTTGCTACTTAAAAAAAAAAAATGATAACTGTAATCTTTTAAGTGTAGTGTAATCTGCCGTAATAAAAATAATAATCTCAAAATAACTTTTATATGACACTAGGAAAATATTGTTTTTTTTATTTATTTGTCTATCTATTCATATATCTCTATTTATCTACCTTTATATCAATTTTATCTATCCATCCATCTATACAAAAATGATTCTTCAGATTTTCGACATACACAAACATGAACTTCAATTTTGCAACAGCGCTACAATGAGGCAACAATCTTATATATATATATATAATTTCCTTTAACACTGTGATACGAGGAGAGATTCTTGGCAATACTGAAAGCACACACACACACACACACACACACACACTTAGCCTAGCCTCCTCTAGTCATTTCTTACAATTAGTTCGTTAAATTAATAAGCTGCCTATTTGTCTTTTCCTGTCTAAATACTACTACTACTAATAATAATAATAAATCTGGCCCATTGTTGGAATGTTTGTTTTGTCTTTTTTGTTTTTGTTTAACATGTAGAAAGAATTAAGCTTATTTGGTTTTGTTCGTTGCTATCAAAATTAATGTTATCTGTGGAATATAATTTGTAGTCGGTTAGGTTGTTGTTGTTGTTGTTGTTGTTGTTGCGATGGTAATTTTTTTCTTATATTTTTTTCTTTTCTTTTATTTCCCTATGTCATTATTACGTATTACTGTCTTCTAATCTTTCTCTTGCGGATTTTAGTGCTTATTTAATTTCATTGTTATACTCTCTCTCTCTCTCTCTCTCTCTCTCTCTCTCTCTCTCTCTCTCTCTCTCAAAAGGCACACTTATATACTAAACACATAAAACTGAATAAAAAAAAATTATGCCCACTTAAAACGGGGATTACATTCTTCAAAAAATTCACTTAAATGCACTTGCGGTTACTTAAAATATACTTAAATGCATTTGGACCCACTTAAATCTACTTACATGTTCCTGAATCCACTTAAATGCTCCTGAGTTTACATAAAAGCTCCAAAATCCACTTAAATCGACTTGAATACTAAAAAATCCACTTAAATGTTCCTGAATCCATTTAAATCCACTTATATACTCCTGGATCCACTTAAATGCTAAAAAAATCCGCTTAAATGCCACTGAATCCACTTAAATCCACTTATATACTCCTGGATCCACTTAAATGCTAAAAAAATTCGCTTAAATGCCACTGAATCCACTTAAATCCACTTATATACTCCTGGATCCACTTAAACATTCCTGTATCCACTTAAATCCACTTACGTAACTTAGATAAACTACAATTTCACTGCTACCATACTTAAATTACTTTGAAATGCTCATTAATTTACTTAAATCCACTTAATTCCACTTAGAGACAACTGAAATCCACTTAATCATCTGCAAACTTACTTAGAACCGTCAAGATCCACTCCATTCCACTTCGAATCATCAACATCCACGTAATTCCACTTATAAATCATCACGATTCACTTCATTCCACTCAGAACCATCAAGATCTACAAAATTCCACTTATAAGCCTTCAAGATCCACTTCATTCCACTTATAAACCATCAAAATCCACTTCATTCCACTTCAAGCCATCCAGATCTACAAAATTCCACACAGAACAGGTACATTCCACATATTTCCACTTAAAAGCACCCAATTCCACTTAAACATATTTAAATTCACTTAATTCCACTTGCAAATAATAAAAATCCATTTAATTTCATTTTAAATCATAAAAAATTCCTTTTGATTCCACTTAAATATAATAATTCACTTAATTCCACTTAGAAATAATAAGAAATCCACTTGATTTCACTTAAAACCACCAAAATCCAGTTAATTCCACTTAATAACCACAAGAATCCACTTCATTTCACTCAAAAACCACCAAAATTCACTTAATTCCACTTAATAACCACCAAAATCCACTTAATTCCACTTAAAACCACCAAAATCCACTTACCGCACTCTTTAAGGGCTCTGGAGAAGGGAGAAAGGCCGTCTGATTCTCTTCCGCCTATCCTCTCCACTTTGGGGCAGATCTCGGGGCCTCTTCCCCCTCTTGGTGTGATTAGAAGTGGAGGAGGAGGTGGAAGAGGGAGAGGAGGGGAAGAGAGTGGAGAACGGAGGTGAGGTGGAGGAATAGGGGTTAAAATATGGAGATGATGAGGAAGTGGAGGTGAAGTAGTCTGCTGGGGTGGAGACAGGCCTAGTGGAGAAGGTGGAGACAGTGGAGGTAGTGGGAGATGCTATTTTGAGAGATTTAGTGGAGGTGGAGGACAAGGTGGTGATGGTGGTGGTGGAGACCGGCCGAGGTGGAGAGAATGTGGAGAAGGTGGAATAAGTGGAGGAGGAAGAGGTTATGTTAGCAGTATTTAAGGTGGAAGAGATGGCAATAGTAGTGGAGTTAGCAGCTGGAGTGGATGCATGTTTGGGTGGAGTGGAATAGGTGGAGTAGGTAGAGGAGAAGGAGTAAGGGGTGGAGGAGGTGGAAGAATTGATAATTTTAGGCTCATATGAAGTGGAAGGAAGAGCAGCATTAGTGTGAACATGTCTGGTTGGTGTGGATTGCGTGGAAGAGATCGAGAAAGTGGAAGAGGAGGAGTACGGGGTGGATGAGGTGGAAGAGATAATAATTTTAGGCTCACATGAAGTAGAAGGAAGTGAAACATTAGTGAAAACAGATCTATTTGGCGTGAAGGAGGTGGAGAAAGTGGAAGAGGTGGAAGAGACAGCAACATTAGGCTTATATGACGTGGAAGGAAGAGAAGCATTAGTGGAAACAAGCCTAGTTGGTGTAGAATATGAGTAGGAGGAGGTGGAGGCATAGGAAGTGGAAGACAATTTCTCGGACTTAGTGGAAGAGGAAAATGGAGACCTACATGTGGATAGATTTGTACTTTTTGGAGATTTAACTATACTGGAAAGTGGAGAAGTAGCAGTAGTAATAGTAGTAGTAGTAGTAGCAGTAGTAGTAATAGTGGTAGTAGTAGTAGTAGGGTTAGTTCCACTTTTCCACCTCTTAGGGGAAAGCCAGGAGGCACAACTGGGTGGAAGGTGGTGCAGGATCTTAACTAGAGATGGGCAAGGAGATTTGGTAGAGGTGGAGGTGCTGGTGGTGGTGGTGGTAGTGGTGGTGGTGCTGGTGGATGCAGGATGGTTCTGTGGATTTAAATTGTTATTAGTGTAGTAGTAGTAGTAGTAGTAGTAGTAATGGTGTGTTTTTTATCTTTTCTTCTATAAATAAAACAATTAAGAAAAACCGGAAAAGAAAAAAAAAAGACATGATAAAACACACACACACACAAACACATGAAAAAAAACACCAACAAAAACAAAAGAATAAAAATAAACAAATAATAAAAAGATCAGGAGTAACACACACACACACACACACACACACACACACACACACGCACCTCCACACCCGCTCTCTTCAAATCCTGCCTTCTTATTGGTTTCCGAGAGGTTGAGTCCTTTCTCAGGGTCCTCCTCTTCCTCACTGCCTGCTCCACTGCCTTCTTCAGCGCTGCCACCCACTCCCCTCCGCCCCCTCCTGCCTCCTCCGAGCTGTACAGAAGCAGGTCCTCCGATTCGCACTTAATCTGTAGCAATGGTAGTAGTAGTATTAGTAGTAGTAGTAGTAGCTTCTCAAAATATATAATAATTTTTCTTTTTCTTTTCTCTTTTTCTCTCTCCTCTAGTGTTATTTCACCCTCCCAGCCTCTCCCAGTTAATTTTACACCCTTTCAGTCTCTCCCCAGCCCACCCCACAGCCTCCCATCTCCCTCCCATTCTCTCCCACAGCACCACAGCCTTACCCTGAACAGCTCCCGTGCCCCGCTGCCCAGCAAGGGGATGACGACACAGTGACGCAGAGGAAGCACACAGCAGAAGTCTAATGAGTTTGGACGGTAGTCAGATGTGGCTGTACTGGGCGATGCTGGTGGTGGTTGTGGTGTTGGTGGTGGTGGTGGTGGTGGTGCTGTGGTGGTGATGTCTCTGTGAATGAGTTAGGTTTGTTTTGTTTAGTTTTGAATATGCAAGTTTCTTTTTTTTATGTTCTATTTATTATTAATCTCTTTTTATGATGTGTTTGTGAGTATGAATCTCTCTCTCTCTCTCTCTCTCTCTCTCTCTCTCTCTCTCTCTCTCTCTCTCTCTCTCTCTCTCTCTCTCTCTTATCTTCCTTTCCATCTCAGCATCTTTCCTTCCAACCTCTCCATCTCTTTTCTTCTTTCATCCCTTTATTTCAACTCCCAATTCCTCTCTCTCCATCCCCCCATTACCTGTGTGTGTGGGTGAGGGGGGAGGCTCCAGGGGGCAGCTTGGTGTACATGAGAACATCGGAGAACAGGAAGAACAGGCGTGGGTGTGACGAGCTGCCATTGCGAGCCATCTGAACAGGGTGAGAATAAAATAAAGATAGATAGATAGATAGATAGATAGAGATAGAGATAGAGATAGAGAGAGAGAGAGAGAGAGAGAGAGAGAGAGAGAGAGAGAGAGGACTTGATAAACAGATAAGGCAACAGAGATAAGCGATATACAACAGAATGAAAAAAATAACACACACACACACACACACACACCTTATGCAGCAGTCCCTCCTTGACCAACCAGCGTCCAGGAGCCATGATAGTTGGCCGGCCGCCCTTCAGAGCTCGTTGAATCATTAACACGCGCTGGTAGTTCTCCGCCTCACTAATGCTGCCATCCACGAACCGCGCCACACCCTCCACCTCCTCCACTGCCTCTGTGAAGTGGAGTGGAGTGATACTGGAGCTCTCTCTCTTATGCCCCTAATGAAATAAATTAAAGAAAATGGCATCACAGACAAACACACACACACACACACACACACACACACACACAGACACATACTGGCAATGCTGTGTTGGTGTGGGTGGTGTGGTGGGGTGTGGTGCAGCAGCTGGCTCAGGAGGAGGAGGTAACGAGGTATACGCTGCACAGGGGTGATGAGAAGGGCAGGAAGTTTGGTCTGCACCTCTGGCCGTCCCTCTGTAGCCTCCACCCATTGACGGACTGAGCTGATGCGTCCCTCACACTCCTGTAAGGGGAGGGTTAGGTTAGGTTGGGTTAGGTTTGGTTAGGTTAAGTTATGTTAGGTTAGGTTAGGTTTAGTTGTGTTAGATTAGGTTAGGTTAAGTTATGTTAGGTTTGGTTAGGTTAAGTTAGGTTAGGTTAAGTTATGTTAGGTAAGGTTTGGTTAGGTTAAGTTAGGTTAGGTTAAGTTATGTTATGTTATGTTAGGTTACTTTAAGTTAGGTTAGGTTAGGTTAAGTTAGGTTAAGTTATGTTAGATTAGGTTAAATTAAGTTAGGTTAGGTTAAGTTAGGTTAGGTTAGGTTAAGTTAGGTTAGGTTAAGTTAGGTTAGGTTTAGTTAGGTTAGGTTAGGTTAAGTTAAGTTAGGTTAGGTTAGGTTAAGTTAAGTTGGGTTAGGTTAGGTTAGGTTAAGTTAGGTTATGTTAGGTTAGGTTAGGTTAAGTTATGTTCGGTTAGGTTACCTTAAGTTAGATTAGGTTAAGTTAGGTTAGGTTAGGTTAGGTTAAGTTAGGTTAGGTTAGGTTAAGTTGATAAACAAGACAAACTAACTAAAAAGACAAGACATTACAAGCTTGACTGAATCCTTTAAAAAAACAGTAACAACAAATACAAACATATCCCTCTTTCACACACACACACACACACACACACACACACACACACACACACACACACACACTCACCATCAACATATCCAAGGCTCCCTGGTAATTTTTCACATATGTAGAGTACGCTTTGAGGAACGGTGCCAGCTGTAAGAATATTTGGCCTACATCCTTCTCCTCCTCCTCCTTCGCGTCCTTCCCCGGCAGGAGTGCTTGGTACAGCTCCCGGCTAACTTCCTGCAGCGCCACCAGCCCCCCAAAGACCGTGTGATGAACCGTGGGGGGCAGGATTCCCTTCTCCCGGCTCGGTTGAACGAAAAACTGCGGAAAAGTCGACAGTTTTTCATTTTTCTCATTTTTTTGTGGTGTCATTTCATATAGTAATTCGTGGGGATGTTTTTCTCTCTCTCTGTCTTGTTTTGTCACTTATTTCTCATTGTGGTGTTGTTTTGTGGCTTCTTCCTCACTGTGGTGGTGTGCAAGGGTGAGGGAGAGGCTGTGTGTGGAGGACAGGACAAGGAGACCAGTGGGAAGGCTGTGGAAGGCCTGGGGATGGTGTGTGGAGGAGGACAGGACAAGGAGACCAGTGGGAAGGCTGTGGAAGGCCTGGGGATGATGTGTGGAGGAGGACAGGGCAAGGAGACCAGTGGGAAGAGAATATATATATAAAAGAAAAAAAAAAACGAGGAAATATGTTAAATAAAATAAGAATAATGATGTTTTAAAGTGTAGATATACCAAAATACACTTTCTTACTCCTCCCTCCTCCTCCTCCTCCTCCTCCTCCTCACCTTGTCCAGTATCTCCAGCTGCCTAAGGTAAGTCGCCTCCGTGGCCAATATCTCCTCCACCACCTTCTGTCTCATATTCTTTGCCATGTTGCCTGTTCCTGTTCTTCCATTCAGTGCCCCTCTCTTCTGTTCACGCCTGTCACCTTTCACTGTGCATGGAAGGGAAGAATGTGACCCTCTCTCTCTCTGATCAGGTGTAGTTTGGTTACAGTAAATAATTCGCCACTTTTCAAGAGACACTAGTGAGATTTATCCCCAAAAATATATATTAAACTTTAAGATACACATATCTAATCACAACACACACAGATTACTTAAAAACAACAGCCACTGACCAATTAATAAGCGATATAAACAGTGAACTTAATATTACGATTAATTTAGCGTGATGATAAAAAAAAAAATCGTATTAACCCACCTTATGACATACTCAGCCACTTTCAAGATAAAAAAAAACACTAACTACTTAACTATACCAGCCAGTGAGTGATTAGAGCAAAAAATAATTAACGAGATTTAAATGTTATGCTTTTTTTCACCAAGTCACTCAAGCTGTGGGTGTGGCTATATGTATCGTCATTTCTCTTATTTTCACCACATTCAGCCACTTTTTGACACCCTCTCCATCACCCTGATACTGTACTCACCCCATCAGCCTTTCAAAAATGTCGTGGCACCCTCCTTTGTGTCCTAAAAATCTAGGAATGTAGCTACGATTCAATGAACGTCTTTGAATTCTGATGTAAATAAACCACCACTTGGGTCTCGGTCTGGGTCCCAGCGCCCTGCTTTTGTACGGTGTCGTGCCAAAACACCCCCGGTTCAAAATTTCTCCCGGGAATAATTTGCCACGACGGAAGGAAAATCAACGCCATTGTCTAAATATGCAAAACACACTCAAAGCACCCAAGGAAACCTAAAAATATCATCCAAACACGCTCAAAACATTTAAAACACACTCAAAACACCCTTCAACACCCTAAAACTCATCAAACAGAACACACTCAAAACACTTAAAACACACCCAAAACTCATCAAACAAACCCAGAACACACTCAAAACACTTAAAACACACCCAAATCTCATCAAACAGACCCAGAACACACTCAAAACACTTAAAACATACCCAAAACTCATCAAACAGACCCAGAACACACTCAAAACACTTAAAACACACCCAAAACTCATCAAACAGACCTAGAACACACTCAAAACATTTAAAACACACCCAAAACTCATCAAACAGACCCAAAACTCACTCAAAGCATTTAAAACACACCCAAAACTCATCAAACAGACCCAGAACACACTCAAAGCATTTAAAACACACCCAAAATTCATCAAACAGACCCAGAACACACTCAAAGCATTTAAAACACACCCAAAACACCCTAAAACTCATCAAACAGACCAAGAACACACTCAAAACATTGCAAATGTACGCGCGCGAGCGCGTACATTTTCAACATACATACATACACACACACACACACACACACACACACACTGCAAAAGCATATGTACAACGAAAGACAAGGCAACACACACACACACACACACACACACACACACACACACACACACACACACACACACACACACACCTTGAAATACCTTGGAAAAAAAAACACTGAATATTTACTGGGAGGGACTGGAAGGGAGTTAGGGAAGGTACCACTCTGATAATGTCACGGCTGGGGGGGCTTGTGACGTCACGGGGGAGGTTGATGACGTCACACAGACCGTTATTTACGTACGTACGTATTTCATTTTGAAAATGACCCCTCTAAAAAACGCAGCTAGACAGGAATACTTTATAAATTCAGACTTGCCACATTTATTAACTAATGCCAAAAATAACAACACATTTCAAAACGCAGTAGTATTAAAGATATTTAAAAAGAAGTATCTGGAAACTGTTGCAATCTTCACCCCATTTAAAATCGCTTAAATGTCCACCCATTCTGGCTTAAACATAACGGAAAACACTTTAAAAAATCTGAACTATTTTCTAAAACCATTTAAAGTGAGCTACAAGCACAAAATAAAAAATCTACCGAAAAAAAAATCAATATTATTGG
>NW_026973666.1:4067500-4072500 GCF_035594125.1 Scylla paramamosain
AGATTTTCGTCTCAACTCCTTTCCTCTAACTGACTGTCTTCAGCCTCTCTCTCACTGCCACAGTATTGCATCTCTAGCTGTCTTCTACCGCTATTTTCATGCTAACTGCTCTTGTGATCTTGCTAACTGCATGCCTCCCCTCCTCCCGCGGCCTCGCTGCACAAGACTTTCCTCTTTCTCTCACCCCTATTCTGTCCACCTCTCTAACGCAAGAGTTAACCAGTATTCTCAATCATTCATCCCTTTCTCTGGTAAACTCTGGAAGTCCCTGCCTGCTTCTGTATTTCCACCTTCCTATGACTTGAATTCCTTCAAGAGGGAGGTTTCAAGACACTTATTCATCAATTTTTGACCACTGCTTTGACCTTTTTATGAGACTGCCATTTCAGTGGACATTTTTTTTATTAGATTTTTGTTGCCCTTAGCCAGTGTCACTCCTACATAAAAAAAAAAAAAGGCCCTTGTACAGAGTTAGCAGCTAGGGGGGTGGTGAGAAAAGACTGGCAGAGATATCTCAGAATGCTTAACTTCATAGAAGCTGTTTTAGCTAGAGATGAGATGTGAAGTTTCCAGTTCAGATTATAAGTAAAGGACAGACCACAGATGTTCATTGTAGAACAGGAGGACAGTTGAGTGTTACTGAAGAAGAGGGGATAGTTGTCTGAAAGATTGTGTTCAGTTGATAGATGGAGAATTGAGTTTTAGAGGCATTAAACAATAGCAAGTTTGCTCTGCCCCAATCAGAAATTTTAGAAAGATCAGAAGTCAGACATTCTGTGGCTTCTCTGCATGAAATGTTTACTTCCTGTAGGGTTGGACGTCTATGAAAAGACATTGAAAAGTGCAGGGTGGTATCATCAGTGTAGGAGTGGATAGGACAAGAAGTTTGGTTTAGAAGGTCATTGATGAATAATAAGAAGAAAGTGGGTGACAGGACAGAACCCTGAGGAACACCACTGTTAATAGATTTAGGAGAAGAACAGTGACTGTCTACCACAGCAGCAATAGAACTGTCAGAAAGGAAACTTG
This sequence comes from Scylla paramamosain, assembly GCF_035594125.1. Taxonomy (NCBI): domain Eukaryota; kingdom Metazoa; phylum Arthropoda; class Malacostraca; order Decapoda; family Portunidae; genus Scylla; species Scylla paramamosain. Next base: position 4,068,530 of record NW_026973666.1, read on the forward strand.
AGATGAAGTTACAGAGAGAAGGATAGAAGCCGTAGGAAGGTAGTTTGGAAATGAAAGCTTTGTGCCAGACTCTATCAAAAGCTTTTGATATGTCCAAGGCAACAGCAAAAGTTTCACCAAAATCTCTAAAAGAGGATGACCAAGACTCAGTAAGGAAAGCCAGAAGATCACCAGTAGAGCGGCCTTGACGGAACCCATACTGGCGATCAGATAGAAGGTTGTGAAGTGATAGATGTTTAAGAATCTTCCTGTTGAGGATAGATTCAAAAACTTTAGATAGGCAGGAAATTAAAGCAATAGGACGGTAGTTTGAGGGATTAGAACGGTCACCCTTTTTAGGAACAGGTTGAATGTAGGCAAACTTCCAGCAAGAAGGAAAGGTAGATGTTGACAGACAGAGCTGAAAGAGTTTGACTAGGCAAGGTGCAAGCACGGAGGCACAGTTTCGGAGAACAATAGGAGGGACCCCATCAGGTCCATAAGCCTTAGAAATAGATGTGATGGCATTGGTGCCATCTGGTTGAAGTAGAGGAGGGGAAGAAGAAGAAGCAAAGTTATTGGAGATATTTTTGGCTAGATGCCAGAAATCACAAGGGGAGTTAGATCTTGAAAGGTTTTGACACTTTCTGTTAATGAAGGAGTTTTTGGCTAGTTGGAGAACAGACTTGGCATGGTTCCGGGCAGAAATATAAAGTGCATGAGATTCTGGTGATGGAAGGCTTATATATATATAAGGAAGGGCAGGCTGTATGTAGGAAGTACACATGTAGGAAGTACTGCATGTAGGAAGTACGACCAACTCTTCTAATTTTCCCTCTTATTTGCAGATACCTTGGAAGGTGATGGTGAGGAACAGTGAAGGAAGGTGACGTAGCAGAAACAGGCCCACACCATCCTGGAATGTGGTGGAAATAATCTTGGTTACCAGCAAAGTAAAGAGATACAGAGATAGATAGATAATTATTAGTAAGAGTGAGATTAAGATAGATAGAAAATTATTATTAAGAGTGTTAGATTATTATATTCTTATTATATTATTATTTTATTTATGTGTGTGTGTGTGTGTGTGTGTGTGTGTGTGTGTGTGTGTGTGTGTGTGTGTGTTCTCTTTTCAGAAGTGTGTTTGGAATGCAAGAAATCTACAAGACCACAGAAGATCCTGTAGTAGTGGTGGTGGTGGTGGTAGTAGTAGTAATAGTAATAGTAGTAGTAGTAGTAGTAGTAGTAGTAGTAGTAGTTTATCAATATACATGGCATTATAGAAACAATGAATGTAGTTAGTGTGGTGGTGGTGGTGGTGGTGGTGGTGGTAATAGTAGTAGAATGTAGTTAGTGTGGTGGTGGTGGTGGTGGTGGTGGTGGTGGTAATAATAATCTCCTACTAATGGCTCTAACAAATCTACTAACACAAATATTGATTACTTCTCTTTTACAGCTTATTTGATGTTTTTTAATTATTTTTTTTGGTGGGAGGGAAAATATATATTTTTTGCAAATTTATTGATAGATTGCATGTTTTATTTATATATTAAGTTTATTGATGTTACATTTTGCAGTTTTGTTAATATTTTTTTTTTGGTGGGTGGCTTAATACTGCTTTGTTTTGTTTGGTAAGGGTTCCCACAGGTGTCCTCAAGAGAGAAGAGGAACATTTCACCCTCAGTCAAGAATGAAGACTTCTGCTTCATATTATTTTTTTTTTTTTTTGGTGGGTGGCTTAATACTGCTTTGTTTTGTTTGGTAAGGGTTCCCACAGGTGTCCACAAGAGAGAAGAGGAACTTTTCACCCTCAGCCAAGAGTGAAGACTTCTGCTTCAAAGTCATCTAGGTCTCCTTAATGTAAATGTATCTATGAAGCAACAGCAGACAATGAAATAAATGTGTTGTTTGTGTTTTAACTGTTGTTGTTGTAATGCTTCCTCTGATGTGGGAGGTTCGCTCTCTGCCAGTGTTATTGTTGCCAGGGTTTTTTTTTTTTTGTGAATTGTTGCCTTGATGGTCATTTTGTTTGCATGGTGGTGTTGTCGGTGAGGCCATCTGGTCAGGATAGGCAAGGTTGTCTTCTGTTACCCAGACTGATAGCCTTTTCTTTATAGGCAATGCACTCATAGCCATGTTTTCTCAATGGGTCCTTTTCTTCCAGGCTACCATGGGAGGACGGCTGTGGTCTGCTGTCTGTTTCCACTTGCTGCGGCAACGCGGGAGCCACAGGTATAAGGTACACCGGTCGAGTTGACCACTCGACCGGTAAGGTTTAGGTTAGGTGTGATATATATTATTTTTATATATATATATATATTTTTTTTTTATATGTCTTAGCTATTTAATGTGTTAGGATGCATAACGCACCTTCGGGTGCACTTTTTTCCCTTTTCTCTCCCAGAAAGAAGATGTTCCGGGTTCCGGGTTGCAGAAGAAGAAGATGACGCCGCTGGTATGCCAGTTGGACTAGCCATCCAACTGGCAGGTATGTCTTTTTTTTGGTATGATCGCGTAATGTATATGTATATATTTCCGGATATATGCATATATATAGTGATCCATATATTTTCTTTTTTTTTGGTATGATCGCGTAATGTATATGTATATATTTCCGGATATATGCATATATATAGTGATCCATATATTTTCTTTTTTTTGGTATGATCGCGTAATGTATATGTATATATTTCCGGATATATGCATATATATAGTGATCCATATATTTTTTTTGATGCATATATTTTGATATACGTCCTTAAGACGTATATCTGATGTGTGTATCAATTATTTATTTATGTCTTAGCTACCTTAACCCGTTAGGCATGTCGCGCCGCTGTGCGCACCTTTCCCCCTCTTTCCCAGCTAGTGTGTGGCAGGCGCGAGGGGGGACGGAGGAGGAAGGCGCGATGGCAGCGAAGGCGCGATTGCAGTAGTAGCAGCAACAGGTAAGCCGGTTGGCCTGGTCAGCCAATCGGCTTGGTTTAGGATAGGATTGATGATATATATATTTATTTCATTTCATTTCATGTATGTCTTAGCTACATTTATGTTAGGATGTATAATCTGCACCTAGTGTGCGCCTTTTTTCTCCTTTTCTCTACCAGAAAGAAGATGTTGCAGCGGCAGCGGGCCGGTCGGGTTGGCAACCCGGCCGGCGGGGGGTTAGATAATTATTAATAAATGTATGTGTGTGTATATATATGTATTATTTATAATACTTATATATATATGCATTTTGCTTTAGTTGGGTTAGATAACTTGTGTATATATATATATCATGTTTATATATATATAGACTTTGCATTAGATGATTATATAATTTATGTGTATATATATACCTATATATATGTATATTTTTTCAATATACATAATATATATGTTTTATATACATTGTCTAGGATTGATATATTTAGCTCTTATAAATGAGTATATATATATACCTATATATATGTATATTTTTTCAATATACATAATATATATGTTATATATACATTGTCTAGGATTGATATATTTAGCATTTATAAATATATCAGCGTATATATATTCCTATATATATGTATATTTTTTCAATATATGTAATATATATGTTATATATACATTGTCTAGGATTGATATGATATATTTAGCTTTTGCAGCTGTTTTGATGTGCAGGTGTATGCCTGGAGTGTACACCTGCATGTTGTGACAGTTTTTAACTCAGGATTTAGCTATGTAATGTCAGCTCTTGCAGCTCTCTTGGATGCACAGGTGTATACCATGTGTGTACATCTGTAAGTCCTAGCGATCTGTATTCTGACTTAGGATTTTTATATATTTAGCTATTTTACCTGCTAGGCCATGCATGTTTAATGCACCTTGTGTGCCCAGTTCCTTCCCCTTTCTTTAGTTCTGGTGGGGGACCTGGGTGGACAGCGGCAGGCCCGGTCGTTCCCTCGTGGGGCCGTGGTGGGAGTGACCGTCAGGAAGCTTCCATTACGGTAATTATTTTA
>NW_026973666.1:4077500-4085000 GCF_035594125.1 Scylla paramamosain
AAACTGATGGTAGAATATTTACAAAACTTATCAGAAAAATTAGTTTCATTTAACATATTGAGTTGCGGAATTTAGGTTTGATAGCTGTGGGTATTAGTAGTGAATTTAGTAGTGATCATTTTCAATTGTTTACTGTTTATTGGGTCTCCAGATTTTGTTTCATTCGCTGTATGGAGTTTATTGTGGAATCTAGGTACGGTTTAATAACTGCGGATATTAGTAGGAATTATTATTTATTTATTAAGTTTCCAGGCTTTGTTCTACCAAGGAGGCGCTCTACGAAGGTTAATCTGTGCCAGGAAGTAATATGGAGTAGGTAATTTAGGTTCGGTTAATGGCTGTGGGTATTAGTAGAGAATATTGTTTATTTTTCAGTGTTTATTAGGTTTCCAGGCTTTGTTTTACCAAGGAAAGGTGCTCTACAAAGGTTAATTGGAGTGGGTAATATAGGTTAGTTTAATAGCTGCGAGTATTAGTAGAGATTATTATTTATTTTTCAGTGTTTATTAGGTTTCTCCAGGCTTTGTTCTACCAAGGAAAGGTGCTCTACAAAGTCTCCATGGTTATAAATACTTAATATAGTGTCATTCAACATTACAATAATATAAGTAAATGGTAACTCGCCCTCTCTCTTACACACACACACACACACACACACACACACACACACACACACACACACACACACACACACACACACACACACACACACACACACATGCACCCATAGATTGCGCTGTAGAATAAAGAAACAGCTGCACAATTGCATACATCACAAAACATGATTCTCAGTAATACACAAGACCTCATTGAACAAAAATAATTACACTTTTCTCTTGAAAATAGCCACATTAATACAAGGCTTGATTTCAGCAGATGCTTACCTCCTCTCCTCTCTCTCAAGGATGCTGTGGAGTTGGATGTTGAGCCCGGGCTGATTGAGGCAGTGCGCAGGAGTGGAGGTGCCCTGAATGCATGTGTGCGGGGTGCGGTGAAGGCTTGTGAGGCGCCCATCCATAGCCTGGCCAGACCGGAGACCTGTGGGGTGTTTTGGCGTCACACCATCAAGGAACACCTCACCTCACAGGTCATGGGATTCTGGTGGGTGGTGGTGGTGGTGGTGGTGGTGTTTTTTGCTATCCTCTCTAATATAAAAAATGCAATACAATAGTAATAATAGTATTTGATATTTTTTTAGTTTTATCCTTTTCAATTTGATAGGAAACAAATAACACTGTGTTGCTGAGTGTTGATTTGTGTTGCAGGTTGAATGACAGTCTTCCAGTGTCCACATCAACCAACAGTGTTCCGTTTATGCTCATGAGGAAAGGTGTTGGTGTACAGGTGAGAGAGAGAAAGAGAGAGAGAGAGGATGACTTTTTTCAGCTTCCCTTATTTTCTTATGTTTATTTTTAGTTTATGGATGTCTGTGTACCTGCTTATCCATGTTTTATCTATCCATTTATCTCTCCATCTTGCCTTGGTCACCTCTTCTATCTACAATGTGAGGAAAGCCATGAATAGAAATGAAAGATCTTGCTTTTCCAAGTGGTATATTCTCTGTAGTTAAATGTTTATGTTGTAGTTTAGAATTTACAGGGGATTTCCACAGCAAGGCCCCACAACACACACTGGTCCACCCTGTTCACATAAAACTATTCCCTGTGCTGCACCTTCCCCAGTCTTGAGACCACAGCAAGGCCACACAGCATACACTGGTCCACCCTGTTCACATAAAACTATTCCCTTTGCTGCACCTACCCCAGTCTTGAGACCACAGCAAGACCACACAGCATACACTGGTCCACCCTGTTCACATAAAACTATTCCCTTTGCTGCACCTACCCCAGTCTTGAGACCACAGCAAGACCCCACAGCACACACTACTTCACTCGTGCCCGTTGATGATTAGACTGGTCCCTACCAATACATACCCCAAAACTGAGACCACAGAAGATGCAGGGTACTTGAAATAATGGCTAAAACAAAAGTTCCCTACAGTTTAAGTCACTCTCCACAGATCACAGACCCTGGCATGCTGGAGGCAGTGGACATGACAATTGTGAGTGAGAAATTTGACGCAGCAAACACATCTTTTCTCGACCATGTTTGGGGGTGGATGAAGGGCGTGAGAACAACAGGGACGCAGCATACAGAGGTGAGGAAAGGCTGCGGTATCTTGTTTTGGAGGTTGTGGGGTTTGTTAGGGTGTGTGTGTGTGTTTGTTTGTTTGTTGTTTATGTTATGTTTTGGTTTGTGTGGTGTTTTCAATATTTTTTTTATTCTGTTGATTCTGCCTTGATAAACTGATAACTAAGTCAATTCCAGTCATCTAATACTAATATACTACCACTACTACTACCATTACTACTACTACTACTGCTGATGCTGCTGCTGCTACTTCTACAGGAGATGCTGCTGGAGGGAACAAGTGTGTTGGGCATTGGTCGTCTGGTGTTGGGAGCAGAAGGGCTTTGTCTCGACCCCTCAGACACCGTTCCCTACATGATAACCACCAGAACTAAGAAGGTGTGTGTGTGTGTGTGTGTGTGTGTGTTGAGTTGTTCCTTCATTTAGCGTATATTTGTTTCCTCATTATCGTTTGTCTATGTCTAATCGTTCCCTTCAGTTTGCGTACACTCCTTGCCTCCACCACCTCCTCATTCATTCTAGGTATTTACATTTCTATAGTTACCAATAAATTTCTATAGCAAAACGTAATACTATTTCTTCTACAGAGTCTTCTTGAGGACCTGCAGGCACCTCTACCTTACTTCAGGGTCCTGGGGGTGGTGACGGCCCTGGGGGGAGCTTACTGTATCCTGAGGTAAGGCTGGGAGAGGACAGGAAGGAAGGGTAGTAGGTGATGAGTGAGTGAGTGAGAGTCAGTGTTACCATATCCCTGTTTCCTAACCTATCTGAATTAATGCCACACACCTCATGACATACAATATATTAGTAGTAGTAGTTGTTGTAGTAGGAATACCAGTAGATTAAACAGAATTATGGATAAGAGCAACGTTGGCATAAACAGGCATCTTCTATACAGGGACTGCCACGTGTAGGCCTGATGGCTTCCTGCACCACCCTCATGTTTCCTTGTATTCTAGTCACAGCAGTAGTAGTAGAGGTAGTAGAAGTAGTAGTTAGCTATACAAAGCAAAACACTTATGCACTTACCCTGTTACAGTAAAGACAAAAATGAACAAATAAAAAATGAAAAGTACACACACATACACACACACACACACACACACACACACACACACACACACACACACACACACACACACACACACACACACACACACACTCTACAGCAGTAACAAGACACAAAAAAAAAGAAAAAACATCCTTAGCAAAACAGCACAAAACCCACAAGCCCATAACTCATTGTAACATCCCCCTTCAGGATGGCGGGGCAGCTCGTTGAAGCATGGAGGCAAAGAAGACGCCGCCGACGAGAACTGAGACTGCTTGAGGAGGCCCGAGCAAGACAGGGAGGCTCAGGGATGACCATAGGAGAAACTGATTTGCCAGAGAGCCTGATGTGTGTGGTGTGCTGTGGCCTGAGGGATGTGCTGCTTCTCCCCTGCCGGCACATGTGTGTGTGTGGTGCCTGTGCCTTCCGCCTGCCAGAGCCACGCGCTTGCCCCGTGTGCCGAACTGAGGTGGAGAGTGTTCAGCCCGTGTTTTATTCATGATTTGTGTGTTTTGTGGTGTTTTTTTTGTCTCCTGTGTCTTTTTTTGTGATTCAGTTCTTGGTTCTTCTTCTTTTCCTAGTGTGTGTGTGTGTGTGTGTGTGTGTGTGTGTGTGTGTGTGTGTGTGTGTGTGTGTGTGTGTGTGTGTGATATGTTCTTTTTCTCGTTCTTTCTTTTCTTTTTTGTGTTTTGTGAATTCTGTGTGATTTTGGTTTATTAATGTTTTTTTTATGTTTGTTTGTTTTGATGTATGAGTGTATGTGTGTGTGTGTTTATCAGTACTTTTTCTTTTTTCTTGTTTGTTTTAGTTTTTTTGTATGTTCTTTATTCTCTCTCTCTCTCTCTCTCTCTCTCTCTCTCTCTCTCTCTCTCTCTCTCTCTCTCTCTCTCTCTCTCTCTCTCTCTCTCTCTCTCTCTCTCTCTCTCTCTCATTTCTGTATTTGTTTCAAGTTTTTTATTTTTTTGAATCTTGTCCTTTTTGTCGTTCATATTGTTCTAACCCAACCTGATTTTTATTCTTCCATGTATGAATGTATGTATGTAAGTATTATATGAAAAAATCATGTATATTATGAAAAGTAATAATAAATGGGAGATGTACATATATATATATATATTTATGCAGGTATGGAAACGCACACATGTACACATAGGTAGTGCCTCATTTATGTGTAATGGTGTACATGGAGTTGTGATATGTACAGATGGAAATATATGGTGATATGGTCATTGTATTTAAACTGGACAAAATACATGTAGAAGTATTAACAAGTGTTCTCAGTCTTTCATCCCTTTCACTTGTAAACTCTGGAACTCCCTGCCTGCTTCTGTATTTCCCCCTTCCAAGATTTTATACCAGTCTTTCATCCCTCTCACTTGTAAACTCTGGAACTCCCTGCCTGCTTCTGTATTTCCCCCTTCTAAGATTTTATACCTTCTCTTGCCTCCTATTCTGCCGTCTCTAATGCAAGAGGTAACTAGTATTGTCAGTCATTTATCACTTCTGTCCACCTCTCTAATGCAAGAGGTAATTAGTATTCTCAATCATTCATCAGTGCTGTCCACCTCTCTAATGCAAGAGTTAACCCATATTCTAAGTCATTCGTCATTATTCTATCCATTTTCCCATACGAGAGTTATCTTTATCCCTTTCACTGGTCAAGTCCCTGCCTGCTTCTGTATTTCTTATTTATTAATTTATTTTCGTTTCCTTTTTGTTGCCCTTGGCCAGAGGTCCTCTTAGGTACAGGAAAAAAGGAATAAGTAGACAAATAAATAAATGAAGGAAAGACGTAGAGAGACAGATATCAAAAGTAAAAGAAATAATGTGGGGATAGAAGATTGTGCTATATCATATTTTTTTTCATGCACGTTTAAGAGGGGGAAAAAAATACACTTTGCACTCAATTATATGTCCCTCCTCTTCTACACAACATCCTCGGCTTTTTCTTTACTTATAAACTTGCATGATAAGTAGTAACTTATTTTTACACATAGTTGATAAGAAAAAAATAATAGGAAAAAACTTTCCAAAATAAACAAATAATTTTAAATTCTGATTTGACTCATTTGTTTTGTTTTTGTAGACCTTTAAGCTACGGAAACAAATGACGAGCAATATTCATATTTTTCCATATATTCAGAAAAAAATAACAAAACTACTTTAGAAAATAGACATCAAAACTTTAGACACTCAATTGACTTTTCTCGTGGCACGCCGCCATGTCAGTCAAAAGTCAGGGAAGGTGACAGACATTTTAACCCATTATTACACTTTCCCTTTGTGACTCGCTGGTTTGCTTCTGCGAGTGAGTTTATCTATACTCTGTGATTGTTCTGTGCTAGTGGTGAGTGTGTACGAATGTTGTTAAGGAAAAAATGGAGAGTTAGCGGAGAAGGGGCGGTGCCATGGTGGTGATGTCAACAAGGAGGTAAGGTGAGAATTTTTTCCGCTACTTTAATTTATCGGTAGTTTTTCTTATATTTATGTCTGATTTTATGAGGCTTTGTGATGCAGTTATACTCATTCTACATGTGCGGTGTTGCGTTTTGGTATATTTTAGTGCACTTATTGAAATATTTGAGTTTTAATAAGAGAGTAGTTAGGATCTGCCAACATTGAGGTAACGAGTTTTATCCGCTTTTTTCATTATTCGCGGCTATTTATCATATTTACGTCAGATTCTATGAAGTTTTAAGATGTAATTATAATCAAACTACATGCGTGGTGGTGCTTTTCGGCAAGTTTTCGTGTATTTTTTGAAATAATCAGAGTTTTAATAAGGAAGTAGCTAATATCTCGTTCCAGTGGCGTTAACAAGGCGATAACAAGTTTCCTCCGCTTTTTTCATTATTCTTGGGTTTTTGTCATATTTACCTATTATTTTATGAGGTTTTCAGATGAAATTATGAACAAACTACGTGCGTGGTGATGTTTTTCGGCAAGTTTTCGTGTATTTATTGAAATATTTGAGTTTTAACAAGGGAGTAGCTTAGATCTCGTGTGTTGTAGTGAAGTTAACAAGGCGATAACAAATTTCCTCCGCTTTTTTAACTTTTTTCGCGTTTTTTTCATATTTACGTATAATTTTATGAGATTTTAGGATGCAATTATGAACAAACTACATGCGTGATGATGTTTTTCGGCAAGTTTTCGTGTATTTATTGAAATATTTGAGTTTTAACAAGGGAGTAGCTTAGATCTCGTGTGTTGTAGTGAAGTTAACAAGGCGATAACAAATTTCCTCCGCTTTTTTAACTTTTTTCGCTTTTTTTTTCATATTTACGTATAATTTTATGAGATTTTAGGATGCAATTATGAATGAACTACATGCGTGGTGATGTTTTTCGGCAAGTTTTCGTGTATTTATTGAAATATTTGAGTTTTAACAAGGAAGTAGCTTAGATCTCGTGTGTTGTAGTGAAGTTAACAAGGCGGTAACAAATTTCCTCCGCTTTTTTAAATTTTTTCGCTTTTTTTTCATATTTACGTATAATTTTATGAGATTTTAGGATGCAATTATGAACGAACTACATGCGTAATGATGTTTTTCGGCAAGTTTTTGTGTATTTCTTGAGATAATCAGAGTTTTAAGCTACGGTATAGATAATGTTTGTGCAGTATTGAAGGAAGACTAAACTTTATCATATACGCTAAGCTTCCATCCGCCTGTCTAATAATATGAGGCTAAAATGAGAAAGGAAACGTGTTTGTGAGGCTGACTGTGGCTAACTTTTGAATTAGTGGAGTTAACAGGGTAAGTGGTGGAGGAGTGAGTAGGGGGAGAGAGGGTGAGGCTGGGGGTGAGTGGATGACTGAAGAATCGTTAAATACCACCTCTTCTTTCTCCTCTTCCGTTTTCTTTTTCTTCTTCTTTCTGCACCTCCTTCTACTCTCTTCTCGTCTTCTCTCTTCTTCTTCTTCTTCTTCTTCTTCTTCTTCTTCTTCTTCTTCTTCTTCTTCTTCTTCTTTTCTGCCGGGATAATTAAAAAGGAAGAGGAGGGGAAGGAATAAGTGAATGATTGGTACTTCCTCTTCCTCCTCTTCTTTCTCCTCCTCCTCCTCCTCCTCCTCCTCCTCCTCCTCCTCCTCCTCCTCCTCCTCCTCCTCTTCTTCCTCTTCCTTCAACGCTGAGTTTAACAAAAGAGGGTGGAAGGGAGGGAATGACTGAAATACCATAACCTCCTGCTCCTCCTCCTCCTCCTCCTCCTCCTCCTCCTCCTCCTCCTCCTCCTCTTCCTCCTCCTCCAGCAGCGTTATCTAATGGTGGTTTTATGGAACGCTGATTGGTGAAGTCA
>NW_026973666.1:4097500-4102500 GCF_035594125.1 Scylla paramamosain
ATTATTATTATTATTATTATGGGTATTTTTTTTAGTGTGTTGTGACTTTTTCATAGTTTACCTTAAATCTTTGCTGCTTCTCTCCGTTTTCTGTTTTCTTTTACACTTTTCAAGTACCGTGCCTCGTTTTCTGTTGGAGGTTTGTTTAGGGTCTGTGTAGTGTTTGTTGTTTTGTTGTTTTCTTGTTTGTTTTTCTGTTTTTTATTTTCATTGATAAGTTTAGTCAAAATTTAAAATATTCAGGCATTTTTTCTTTCTTTTTTTTTTTTTTTTTTAGTTTAATGTCAAGTAAGTGAGTATTTCATCTTTTTTTCCTTCAGTGTTGAGTAATTTTCAGTATATAATTATTTTTTAACCCTTTTCTTCTGTAATGTATTTTAATTTTCAATATAAAGTAAAAGAAATAATCCCTTTTTTTCTCTTGTATTCATTAATTTAAACATATAACAATTTTTAACCTAATTTTCCTTAATATTCCTCAATTTTAAATTTATATATAGTAATACTTCTCATTTGTCTAATATTCAATAATTGTAAACATATAATTCTGTTTTGCTTAAATCATCAATTCTTTTCTGTTTTCAATAATTTTAAACTTACAATTTTTTTTAATCCCTGTGTTATGTTAATATTCATAAATTTTCTTACTTACTGTTGTATTGAATCATTCTAAATATATAACTCTTTTTTAAATAATTCTAAATATATAACTCTTTTTAAATAATCCTAAATATATAAGTGTTTTTAAATAATTCTAAATATATAACTCTTTAAATCCCTGTTTCGCTCAAATATTCATCAATTTTAAAGACATATATAGATAGATAGTTTCTCTTCTTTTTTTCCCCCTCTCTTTTTAATATTTACATTTTAGTGTGTGTAAAAATAAATGTTTATATATAAAAACCTGAATGAATTAACTTCTGATTAAATGATGATGGGCAAGAGTACTTATTGGGGAACGTAAAGCACACACACACACACACACACACACACACACACACACACACACACACACACACACACACACACACACACACACACACACACACACACACACACACACACACACAATCATATGGTCTCGTGTGTGTGTGTGTGTCTGTGTATGTACCTGTCATATGTACGAGCCCTACACACACACACACACACACACACACACACACACACACACACACACACACACACACACACACACACACACACACACAACGTTCAGAGATATATGTGGTGATACTAAATGAACACACGTACATGTAAACATACAGCTGGTGACACGCACAATGTAAACAGCTGCTGGGGTTGTACATGTAAACAGAAAGACACTTGCAAACTTCTATAATTTTCATGTAAACTTTTTCTGTCCTTGGGTGTACATGTTAAGTTCGAAAAAACGTACATTTTTTTTTTTTCTTTTTTTTTCTACGTAATATAATAATGATGATGATAATAATAATAATAATAATAGTAATAATAATAATAATAGGAAATGAAGAAAGTGATATTAGACTTTAAGAGAGAGAGAGAGAGAGAGAGAGAGAGAGAGAGAGAGAGAGAAAGAGAGAGAGAGAGATAATGAAATAGTTTTATTGATTAACTTTCATTGTCTCCTTTTCTTTATTTTCTTTATCGTCATTATTATTATTATTATTATTATTATTATTATTATTATTATTATTATTATTATATTTCCAGTTAATTATTTTTTTTGTTTGTTTCTTGTTTACATTTTGTTTACATGCAGTTTTATGTTTGTTGTGTCTTGTTTATCACTGTTTACACTTGTTTACTTCTGTTTATATCTTGTTTGTATTGTTTTCCTTTACCGGGTCACCAAAATACACTAATTGTGCTTTGTTTGAGGGGAAGGCGGCGGCTGGGTCACGTGGTGCAATCAAACAACAAACAAGTAAACAAAACAAACAAATAAATACTTGTTTACACATACACACATACACACACACACGCACTTAAAGTCACGTGCACTATAACTAGGTAAACACACACACACGTACACACACACAAACAAGGCCAACTAAACATACAAACAAATAAACAAAAAAACAGAGACATTTAAAATACACATTTGAAACAGCTAATAAGTTTTTTTATGTATTACTTACACCTAAATATTGATGGAGTGCGACGTTTAAACACACACCACACTGACAAACAACCGTAAACAAACACACAAACACACAGCTGAAAGAGGCCTGCACTAACAGCTGTTTGTGATACGATATATTATAGTACTCGTGTAAACCCATATAGGAATCCCTGGCTAATTTGTTTACTTATTGTTTACTTCTTCTTTGCTCTTGTTTTCTTTGTTTCTTTTTCATGTTTGAGTGATTATGTGTGTTTTTTTTTCAGTTCCTTTTGTTTTCTGTTGTTGTTTTCTTGTTTATATTTGTTGTTTACTCGTAGTTTGTTTTCTATTGTTTTTTGTTTATTTTGTGTTTGTTTGTCTTTTGTTTGTTTTCTGTCATTTTGTTTGTTTGTTTTTTTCTTCTTTGTCTTCTTTGCTTATAATTTGTGGTTGTTTTTTGTGTTTTTATTTATTTATTTTTTTTGTTTTGTTTTGTTTGTGTCTTGTTTGTTGTTGTTTTATTTACAAGTTTGCTTTTTTTTCATTCGTAATCTTTTCTGTCAATTTTTCCTATATTTCCTTCATTTCTTCCATTGTTTATTTTCTTATTTGTCTCTTTGTTTGTTTCTTTTTTCTTTTTTCTTTTTCTTTCTTCCAAAATGTTAAAAAAAATCTTATTATTATCTTTTTTTTATCTTATCTTTTTTTCTTCGTAAAATCCCAGAAAATATTAATCTTCTCCTTTCTCTTCTTCTTCTTTATCTCCTTTTTCATTTATCTGTCTATCTTCCTTCTTAAAAATTGTTCTATTCTTATCTCTTCCTTCTCTTTCCTTTCTTCTACCCTTCTCTTTCTCTCTTATTCCTTCTTCGAAAACCCTCAAAAATAATTATATTCTTTCCTTCCTTCTTTCCTTCCTTCTTTCTCCTCTTTTCTTCTCTCTCCTCTCTTTTCCCCATTCTCCTATTCTACTCTTCTTTAATTTCTCCTTTTATTCTTTTCCTTCTCTTTTCTTCTCTCATCTTCCTTTATTCTATTCTTTATTCTCCTTTCAGTTTATATATCATCATCCTTTCCATTTATCTCTCCCTCCCTTCCTTCCCTCCCTCCCTCCCTCCCTCCCTCCCTCCCTCCCTCCCTCCTTCCTGTCAGAACGCAATGTTAGGTTAGGTTTGGTCACAGCCTAGCGGTCCGGCATCCGTTTTCTATGCGTTTTTTCACCGTTTTCTTTATGGGTTCACTATTCTATATTGTCTATTTATTTATTTTTTCTTGATATTTATTTGTTTGTTTTTCTCTTCATTTTTTTTTGTTTCTTTTTTCTCTATTTTATTTTTTTGTTTTCTTTGTTTTTCTTTCTTTCTTTATTTCTATTTTCTTACGTTTTCTGTGGTTTCTAAAGTAAATTATCAAGGTATCTAAGAAATATCAAGGTTTTTTATGGTAATTTGCAAGTACAATCTCTAAAATGCCTTGTTTTCTGTGTCAACTTCGTGTTTCTATTTATTTTTTGTTTGTTTGTATTTCAAATCACGTTTTCTGTAAGTATCTGTATCGGTTTCTAAGGTAAATGAAGGTTTCTAAAGCAAATTAATGTTTTTTTTTTTATTTATTTTTAGGTATTGTGTTTAAAGTACTTTGTCTTCTATGGTTACCGTTTTCTATCTCATATTAATACTTTATGTATGAATCTGTATTGGTTTCTAAGGTAAATCCAGGTTTCTATATTTAATTGATGTTTTTTTTTTTGTTAATTTATAAGCATTGTGTTTAAAATATCTCAAGTTCTCTATGGCAAACTTTTTCTATCTCAATTAATATTTTCTCTCAGTCTGCATTGGTTTCTAAGGAAGATCAGGTTTCTATATTAAATTAATGTTTTTTTTTTGTTAATTATAAGTATTGTGTTTAAAATATCTCAAGTTCTCTATGGCAAACAATTTCTATCTCAATATTTTCTCTATCAGTCTGCATTGGTTTCTAAGGAAGATCAGGTTTCTATATTAAATTAATGTTTTTTTTGTTAATTTATAAGCATTGTGTTTAAAATATCTCAAGTTTTCTATGGCAAACATTTTCTATCTCAATTAATATTTTCTCTATTGGTTTCTAAGGTAAAGGAAGTTCATGTTTTTTTTTTGTTTTTTTTGTGTAAAGTTACTGGTATGGTTTATAAAATGCCACGTTTTCTATGGCAAGTCGTAAAGAAAGTGAGTCACAGAGGTTGTTTTCTTCCACTTTATTGGACATTTGCCGCCGCTGGTTTCTAATGGACTGTTTTCAAAATATAGGAGGAGGAGGAAGAGGAGGAAGAGGAAGAAGAAGAGGAGGAGGAGGAAGAGGTGGATATGAATGAATCTATTAATTTGTAACCTCCTCCTCCTCCTCCTCCTCCCTCTCCTCCTCCTCCTCCTCCTCCTCCTCCTTCTCCTCCTAGTGTGCCCCCCTCCCCCCACAGTGACCCAGCCGCCGTTCTGCCCTTTAGTGCAAACAGACAAACGAACGAACAAACAACATCACACTCCAACACCACAGTTAACTTATTTACTTATTGACTTACTTAAGAAATACTCTTGTTTATGTGGCCATGTCTAATGCATGTATGTATGTATGTATGTATGTATGTATTTGTATATGAAAGAGCTATTGTCTTGTATAGCTCAACACCACCACCATCACCACCATATCATCATCAATTAGATAGATAATACATACATTGATAATATAATGTATACGATATATCTGTATGTGATATTTAAATCTATACGTACGTCAGTAATTATGTATGTACTGTATTACCACGTATATACACAGGGTGGGGTGGGGGGGCGGTGGATAGGACAGGGTGGGTTTGGTCACGGAGCGCCAGCCTCATCCTCGCTACCAGGACTGCAAGGGGTTCTGGGTGATG
>NW_026973666.1:4107500-4117500 GCF_035594125.1 Scylla paramamosain
TGGTTGGGTTTGGTTAGGTTTGGTTAGGTTAAGTTGGGTTACGTTTGGTTAGGTTAAGTTTGGTTAGGTTAAGTTGGGTTACGTTTGGTTAGGTTAAGTTTGGTTAGGTTAGGTTTGGTTAGGTTAAGTTTGGTTAGGTTAGGTTTGGTTAGGTTAAGTTTGGTTAGGTTAGGTTAGGTTAAGTTGGGTTAGGTTAGGTTAGGTTAAGTTTGGTTAGATTAAGTTAGGTTAGGTTAGGTTAAGTTTGGTTAGGTTAGGTTAGGTGAAGCTAGGTTAGGTTAGGTTAGGTTAAGTTAGGTTAAGTTTGGTTAGGTTAAGTTAGGTTAGGTTAAGTTTGGTTACGTTAAGTTGGGTTAGGTTAAGTTAGGTTAGGTTAGGTTAGGTTACGTTAAGTTGGGTTAGGTTAAGTTACGTTAAGTTTGGTTAGGTTAAGTTAGGGATTCACCTATCATTATTATTATCATTATTATTGTTATCATTATCAAAAACACCTGATTTTTCTTTTTCTTTTTTTTACCAATTGATTACAAAATGTCTGTTCTAAATTATTTTTTTTCCTTGTTATGAGAAATTCTAACACTTTTATATATTTTGGCTGTTTTACTTCTTATTTTTCCTTCTTTTTATCGTTTATTTTCTCTTCTTATGTTTATCTATCTATCTATCTATCTATTTACTATGATTGTTTTGTTGCTGCTGTTGTTGTTGTTGTAGTTGTTGTAGTTGTTGTTGTTGTTGGTTTAATTTATCATTTAATATTCTTTCTTTCTCTTTTTCTCTTTCCCTTTTTCTTTCTTTGTCTTTCTTTCATTCTTTCTTTCTTTCTTTCTTTCTTTCTTTCTTTGGCACTGTTATTATTAGTTTACAAGCACACAAGATTGTCAAAATGGCGAAGCTCTCTGTGGTTGTGACGAGAGAGAGAGAGAGAGAGAGAGAGAGAGAGAGAGAGAGAGAGAGAGAGAGAGAGAGAGAGAGAGAGAGAGAGAGAGAGAGAGAGAGAGAGAAACAAGAGTGAAATTTAGACTTTTAAAGGGTAAATTCCAGAGAGAGAGAGAGAGAGAGAGAGAGAGAGAGAGAGAGAGAGACTATACTTATGATAAAAATTTGAAAACTCACAAACTACTTACTAAATTTTATAATATTATATCTCTATTTCTACTTTCACTATAATTCAACACAATTTTCTTTATATCATTATTATACACATCGGTTTTGTGGCCTCGTCTGGCTGTAAATTACATATAGAACTACGCTTAATTACATATATATAATTCTCCGTAAGTTTGAAGGATTTCTTTAATATTTTTATCATTTTCATTATTTGGAGGTTTGCGTGGCCTTGGCTGGCTGCAGATTACATATATACTTGCTCGATTACATATATATAACTTGTAATCTTTTTTTTTATCGATTATTATTTCATTGTTATATAAAAGTAATCCTTGTTTTCGTTTTTTGTCTCTCGTTTTCTCTTTTATTTATTTCTCTGTTTTGGTCCAGAAATTTGTAATGATTTTGTGTTTTTTGTCTATCATTGTTTACGTTCTGTCTACACGTTGACTGTCTTGACTTCCTTAAAAATAAACAAATTTGTGCGTCTTTGTTTTCCTGTGTTCTTTATCCTCTCCATGTCCTTTCCTCCTCTCCTTTCCTTCTCTTTACAGTGTTTTTCCTGTTTTCTCCCTTCCTAATCCCTTTCTTCATCTCTTTTCTCTCTCCGTCTGTCTCTCTCTCTCTCTTTCCAGCACGCACACACGCTGACACACACTGACACACACACATACACACACACACATACACACACTGGTAATATACGTGTATGTACGCATTATCACGTACATAAGTGTGTGTACGTGTACCAGAACACACACACACACACACACACACACACACACACACACACACACACACACACACACACAGAAAACACATCTCGTTTACAAACATTTCCATTACAATCTGTTCATCACCACCACCTTTTCATAATCGTTCTTTAAATCTTATCCCTGCATCCTTCTCTTCACTTCTGGCGTCAGGTGAGGGTCCTGGCAGGCAGCAGGAGGCCCTTAGCTACCAGGTGAGCGGCCAGGAGGAGCAGGAAGGCCAAAGGGGAGGCGTGGGAGAGCGTGGATGCGTGGGAGGGCGATGTGTGAGGTTCTGGGAGATTCACGTCAACTTTTGCTAACACGAACATAGACAGGATTGCATCTGTTCTTATATCTTCATGCCTTGGTCTCGAGTTGATCTTCTTTGCTATTTCCTCCAGTGGCCCAGCGCATACCTCCTGTGGTGCGGGAGGAGGAGGAGGAAGAGGAGGAGGAGGAGGAGGATGAGGAGGTAAGAGAGATAGACAGAAGAAGGAGGAAGGTAGCCAATACAGAACGAGAGAGAGGCACGGGTAGTAGATAAGACGAGAGAGAGAGAGAGAGAGAGAGAGAGAGAGAGAGAGAGAGAGAGAGAGAGAGAGAGAGAGAGAGAGAGAGAGAGAGAGAGAGAGGGGACAGAAATAGGGTTAAGGGTGTGAATTGAAGATAAGAACAGAAGGTGAAGGGTTAAGATAGGTTAGGATAGGTTAGGTTAGGTTAGGTTAGGATAGGTTAGGTTAGGTTAGGTTAGGTTAGGTTAGGATAGGTTAGGTTAGGTTAGGATAGGTTAGGTTAGGATAGGTTAGGTTAGGATAGGATAGGTTAGGTTAGGTTAGGATAGATTAGGTTAGGTTAGGATACATTAGGTTAGGTTAGGTTAGGATAGGTTAGGTTAGGTTAGGTTAGGATAGGTTAGGTTAGGTTAGGTTAGGATAGGTTAGGTTAGGTTAGGATAGGTTAGGTTAGGTTAGGTTAGGATAGGTTAGGTTAGGATAGATTAGGTTAGGTTAGGTTAGGATAGGTTAGGTTAGGTTAGGATAGGTTAGGTTAGATAGATAGATTGAGAAGTGATGAAAATAAGAAAAATTAACAAGAATAGATAGACAGATAGATTAGATTAGATAAATAGATTGAAAAACCGATAGAATTTATAGACAGATAGATAAAACAATGATATACACAGATAGATAGATAGATAGACAAACATTAGGTAAGGATAGATTAATAAGCAATAGACGATATATATAGATTAGAATAAGAAAGAAGAATGATAGATAGATAGATAGATAGATAGATAGATAGATAGAAATGGTGATAGATGTATGGGACAAGTAGATGGAAGGATATAAGGGTAGATATAGATAGATAGATAGATAGATAGATAGGGAGGGGAAAAAGAGAGAGAAAATTTAATTAGTTTATATATTGTAAATGAATGGTTGGTTATTTGTGTGTTTGTTTGTTTGTTTGTTTGTATGTTTATTTTTTTATTTATTTTTTTATTAATGTAATTTTCATTATTGCATTTCTTTGTGTTTTTTTTTCTTTTTTAGTCATTTTTTCGTACCTGTGGCTTTAAAACACACACACACACACACACACACGCACACACGCACACACACACACGCACACACGCACACACACATTCAATTAGCCACTTCCCATGTTGCAATTTCCATAACTGTTTTTTTTTTTGTTTGTTTTTTTGTTTTTTTTTGTGTTTGTGGCTAAAAAAATAAAGGAAGTTGTTTTTTTTATATTATTGTTATTATTTTTTATTTAATTTATATAAGTGTTTGTTTTTATTATGTACTGAATTATCAAACACTTTCTTTTATTTTGATTTTTGTATGTATTTTTCATTTTTTTTCTCTATTTATTTACTTTTATCGATACAATTGTTCTTTATGTTTATTTACAAAAGCGTTTCATGAATTTTTCCCTCATATTAAGTGTAAGTATGTTTGTATGGTCAATATTACATACATGTCTAGTGAATATGATAATGATATATACTTAAATACACACACAAAAAAGTTATTGCAACATGGAAGTGTAAGAATTATGAATGAATGAAAGACTAAGGGTAGGTTTACTGACTTAATGAGAATATTCTTGCTAATTACTACGAAAAAAGGTGTAGAATTTAATTTGGTGCCTTAGAAAGAAATATTTAGATAGATTACGTAAGATTATGATAAGTTAATGAGAATATTCTTGCTAATTACTACGAAAAAAAGTGTAGAATTTAACTTGTTGGCTTAGAAAGAAATATTTAAATAGGTAAGACTGTTATAAGTTAGATCTTTAATTCTTACTGATAACTACGAAAAATAACAGTGTAAAGGTTAATTAGGTAGTTTAGAAAGAAATATTTAAGTAGATTACGTAAGATTGTGATAAGATAGACCTAATTCTTACTGATAACTACAAAAAAAGGTATTAAATAAGAAGTTACGTAAATTATATACAGAAGTGCTTTAGTTAGTGGAGTTTATGAAAGATTAATAAGTTAGGGGGATCAATCTTGCTGCCAACTATATAAACAACCCAGAATATACAGAAAGTCAGGTAATTCTTGGGGGATAACTACAAAAATAAATAAGATAAATAAATAAATGAAAAAATAACAAGCTAATGAAGTGATATAGAGAAATATTGTTAGGTTAGTGAGTCATTCTTGTTGATTACTGTGAAAGAGTCTATAAGATAATTAGTGGTCAATCTTACTGACTACTAGAAATAAAAATAAAATAATCTACGTAGGTGTTTTAATAAGAAATATTTTGATAGCTAGAGTTTACGAGTGTTAAGTGAGTGATTCTTGCGGATTACTATAAAAGTCTAGGGTAATTAGCGGTCAATCTTACTGACTACTAGAAAAAAAATAAAATAGCGTAGGTGTTTTACTAAGAAATGTTAAGATAGATAGAGTTTACTAGTGTTAAGTGAGTGATTCTTGCGGATTACTATAAAAGTCTAGGGTAATTAGCGGTCAATCTTACTGACTACTAGAAAAGAAAAAAAAAATTAAAAATCAACATAGGTGCTTTAGTAAGAAATATTTTGATAGCTGGGGTTTATAAATGGTGTTAAGGTAGATCATTCTTGGTGAGTACTATGAAAAAAAAGTCTAAATTGAAAAGTTTTATAGGTGTACAAAAATATTTAAATGGAGTTTATGAAAGATTGTCATAAGTTAATGGAAATGTTGTTGGTCTTTTTGATAACTACTGAAATGAACACTATATATAGAAAAATAGCAATAAGAGTTTGGGTTCACTAAAATAACTCTATATATTAAAAAAAACAAACTAATTAATACGTTATGGTTTACAAAGATAGAACAAAACCTTTATAAAAACAATGGAAGTTTATAAAAAAAAAGAAAAAGAAGAAAAGGGGAAAAAACAAAGATATAAAACAAAACAGATTGAAATAAAAGTTTACGAAGATATAACTAATTTTTTTTTTTATATAGGAACCACTTAAAGTCTATAAAAAAAAAGAGAATATGAGATGAAAAGAAAAAAAAAACACATAGAAAGATATAAATGAATAAATAAATAAATAAATACAAGTTTACGATAATATAACCAAACTTTTTATTCAGCTTTCAGAAAAAAAATATTGTATGACTTAAAAACTTGAAAAAAAAACTACGAAGGATGTACAAAAATCGATCTTGTTCAATATAAAAAAGGAAATAAATAAAAAAACAAAGAAAAGAACGAACTAAAATCATAGAAAACGGGGAATTTCTGACATTTTAAGGCGAGACTTGAGTAAACTACATACTACGAAGAATATATTAAGGATTACACTTTCCAAATATAACAAAGAAATGTGATTAAGAAAACGTACATACCACCTCAAACAAACAACAGAAAACGGGAAATTTCAGATATTTTAAGCCAAGACTCTTATAAACTATACTAAGAAAGCTATAGATAAAAAAATATCGTATTATACATTAGAAAAAATAGATAAAAACATACACACATACAACATACAATAGAAAACGGTGTCACTATGCAAATTTTAATGGAGGACTTAGATAAACAGGACTACTCTAGCTAATATTAACGTTATTAGTAATTTTAAATCTAGATAGAAGGAGAGATTGAGATAAAAGAAGAAATATATATAGTTAATAATTTTCTTACCTCGACAGAATGGCCAGACAGACAGACAGACAGACAGGAAGAGACAGATAGATAGACGGAATGGGGGAGAGAAAAAAATAGACAATAGATAAGCAGTACGAGGAGGGAGAATATGATAAATTTGAGACTTGAAGAAATTTGATAAAAACAGAAATAGTGGTAATAACTCAGTGAATATATATAGACATGATAATAATGGTAATAATAATAATAATAATAATGATAATAATAATAATAATAATAATAATAATAATAATAATAATAATAATTTAAAGCAATTTTTAAAGATAACTCTCTCTCTCTCTCTCTCTCTCTCTCTCTCTCTCTCTCTCTCTCTCTCTCTCTCTCTCTCTCTCTCTCTCTCTCTCTCTCTCAAATTAAAGAAGGTAACCAAAAGAAATAATAATAATAATAATAATAATAATAATAATAATAATAATAATAATAATAATAATATAATAAACAAGTCGCAATTAAATTAAAGAAAAGAAAAGAAAAACAGGAAAAATGAAAAAAAATAATAACAAGAATAACAAAATAAGTAACAATTGTAAAAAAAATAACAATAACAACAAAAATAACATTAAAAATAATAATAAAAAAAATAAAACAACAACAACAACAACAACAACAACAACAACATTAACCACCCACCTTTTCTTTCCTCTGCTTCACGAAAGGGCTAATGTAAGTTTCAGGGTTCATTTGTAACTTAGCAACCACGATGAAATTCTCCCCAATGTGATGCTTCGTCCTCAGCTCACACTGAAGAAAACGGGATTCGGGGCATTAGAGAACGGAATGTAAGTTTTTTTTTAGGGGGCTCTAAAGAAAATGTGACTGTTTTCTAAGGGCAGTAGAAAACGGGAAATTATCAGGGACTGTGCTTAAATCTAGTCTTGCCCTGTAGAAAACGGGATTCGGGGCATTAGAGAACGGAATGTAAGGAGTTTTTTTTAGGGGGTTCTGAAGAAAATGTGACTGTTTTCTAAGGGCAGTAGAAAACGGGAAATTATCAGGGACTGTGCTCAAATCTAGTCTTGCTCTGTAGAAAACGGGATTCGGGGCATTAGAGAACGGAATGTAAGGAGTTTTTTTTAAGGGACTCTGAAGAAAATGTGACTTTTCTAAGGGCAGTAGAAAACGGGAAATTATCAGGGACTGTGCTTAAATCTAGTCTTGCTCTGTAGAAAACGGGATTCAGGGCATTAGAGAACGGAATGTAAGGAGTTTCTTTTAGGGGGATCTGAAGAAAATGTGACTTTTCTAAGGGCAGTAGAAAACGGGAAATTATCAAAGAAAATGTAAGGTTTATTTAGCAGGGACTGTTTAAATCTAGTCTTGCCCAGTAGAAAACGGGATTCGGGGCATTAGAGAACGGAATGTAAGGAGTTTTTTTTAAGGGGTTCTGAAGAAAATGTGACTGTTTTCTAAGGGCAGTAGAAAACGGGAAATTATCAAAGAAAATGTAAGGTTTATTTAGCAGGGACTGTTTAATTCTAGTCTTGCCCTGTAGAAAACGGGATTCGGGGCATTAGAGAACGGAATGTAAGGAGTTTTTTTTTTAAGGGGCTCTGAAGAAAATGTGACTGTTTTCTAAGGGCAGTAGAAAACGGGAAATTATCAAAGAAAATGTAAGGTTGTCTCTATTTAGCAGGGACTGTGTTTAAATCTAGTCTTGCCTTAAAGAAAACGACATTAGGGCATTAGAAAACGGAGTACTGTCAGGGGAGGCTAAAGAAATTCTAAATTAATCGTATTTTTGTTGAGAATAGTTGAAATTCTAAGCTGGCACTGAAGAAAACGAGATGGGGGCAACAGAAAACGGGAATATTTTTTGATTTTGAGGGGGAGCTAAAGAAATTGTAGAGTTATTCGTTTTCTCTTGGTAAATAAATAGGTTCGTTTTTCTGTTGGGGGCTGTGAAGTGTGTGTGTGTGTGTGTGTGTGTGTGTGTGTGTGTGTGTGTGTGTGTGTGTGTGTGTGTGTGTGTGTGTGTTAAGTGGGTTACTATTGTATTTCGTTTGGAGTTAATGTGATTCTCTCTCTCTCTCTCTCTCTCTCTCTCTCTCTCTCTCTCTCTCTCTCTCTCTCTCTCTCTCTCTCTCTCTCTCTCTCTCTCTCTCTCTCTATTGACTTTCTACCTACAAACAGACTTTCTCCCTCTTTCTCTCTCCCTTCCTCCCTCCCTTTTCTCCTCCCCCCTCCTCATCACTCCCAAACACCCACACCTTTCTTCTCTCTCTCTCTCTCTCTCTCTCTCTCTCTCTCTCTCTCTCTCTCTCTCTCTCTCTCTCTCTCTCTCATAGAATCATAAAAACACACAGAATATCTAAAACACTCCCATTCCCTCTCCCTCTCTCTCTCACTCTCACTCTCTCTCCCTCTCCCTCTCACCTGGAATCCATAATCACGGATTAGCACTGACTCCAGCACCTTTATGGCCTCCAGCTCATTAGTAGACGTGTGGGGTTCCAGGATCTCCACCTCCCCCCTGCTGTACCCCAAGAACAGGTATATTCCTGGGCCCAGCGTGTACTCACCTGTGGGAGAGAGAGAGAGAGGGGGAGGGGGTGAAGGGATTAGAAGCAGAAGGGGTTAGAAGTGAAGGTTGTGGTGTTGGTGGTAGGGGGAAGCGAGGGAAGTGGTCAGACAGGTGTGGGGGGGTACAGGTAGGTGGTGGTGGTGGTGGTCAGAGGGTGGGGTGTAGAGGAGTAAGGGGGGGTGTGGTGGGGGGTGCAAAGAAGGGTAGAAGATTGGGGGTGGTAGGGGAGGAGGAAGAGGAGGAGGAGGAGGAGGAGGAGAGGTGTTGGTAAAGATAGTAATAGTAGTGGAGGAGGAGGAGGAGGAGGAGAGATAATAAATGTTTGGAGAGACAGTTTAGAATAGGAAGAAAAGAAGAAAATAGAGAGGAGGAGGAGGAGGAGGAGGAGGAGGAGGAGAGAAGAACGGTTTTAGATTCATAAGAAGAAAGAGGAAGAAGAAGAGGAATGATGAAGTAAAAGAATAATATGAAAGAGGAGGAGGAGGAGGGAGAGGAGGAGGAGGAGGAGGAGGAGGAGGAGGAGGAGGAGGAGGAGGAGGAGGGATAATAAATGGAGTAGAGAGACAAATTAGAATGAAGAAAGAGGAGGAGGAGGAGGAGGAGGAGGAATGATATAAGTGCAAGGACAATTTTAGAGGAGGAGGAGGAGGAGGAGGAGGAGGAGGAGGAGGAGTGATAAAGAGGGAGGAGAGGATAGGTTAGGGAAGGAAGAAGAGGAAGAAGAGGTGATAATGGAGGAAGGAGGAGAGGAAAGTTGTTTGGAGGAGGAGGAGGAGGAGGAGGAGGAGGAGGAGGAGGAGAGGGGGAGCGAAAAAGGACAGTTTGGCGAAGGAGGAGGAGGAGGAAGAGGAGGAGGAGGAGGAGGAGGAGGATAAAAAAGAGGGATAATGGAGAAGGGAGGGAGGAAAGTTGTGAAGAGGAGGAGGAGGAGGAGGAGGAGGAGGAGGAGGAGGAGGAGGAGGAGGACGAGGAAAGAGAAAAATAATGTTGGAAAGAGAAGGAAAGGAGAGGAAAAAGAAGAATTGGGAAGAGGAGGAGGAGGAAGAAGAAGAAGAAGAAGAAGAGGAAGAAGAAGAAGAAGAGGAAGAAGAAGAAGAAGAAGAGGAGGAAGAGGAAGAGGAAGAAGAGGAGAATAATTGATTAGTATTGCCAATATTACAACAACAACAACAACAATAACAACAACAACAACAACAACAACAACAACAACAACAACAACAACAACAATAACAACAACAACAAAAATGGTGGTGGGAGGGGGGAGGGGGAGATGGAGGATGGGGGGGTGTGGAGGGTGATGAAAAAAATTAATGTATGATGATGTATTCCCCAACACACACACACACACACACACACACACACACACACACACACACACACACACACACACACACACACACACACACCCTTACCTTCCTTTCAGT
>NW_026973666.1:4122500-4125000 GCF_035594125.1 Scylla paramamosain
TATGGAGGAAAGAATGATTAATTAAAAGAGAGAGAGAGAGAGAGAGAGAGAGAGAGAGAGAGAGAGAGAGAGAGAGAGAGAGAGAGAGAGAGAGAGAGAGATGGAAGGGAGGGAAGGAAAGGTGAGGGAAAAATAAATAAATAGATAATTAAGGAAATTAATGAATAAACTTAATAAATAAATAAATTGGAAATAATCATCAGAAAATTAATGATAAACAAATAAACAAACAAATAAACAAATGAATAAATAGATAAATAATAATGAATAATTGAAATAATAATCATAACAATAATAATTTTGAAAGATTATTAACATGAAACAAAAAAAATAGTAACATTTCTATCTATCTATCTATCTATCTATCTATCTATCTATTTGTCTGTCAGTCTGTCTGTCTACGTATTCATCTATCTATAAAAAAAATACGTCTGTCTGTCTGTCTGTCTTTCTATCTATCTATCTATCTATCTATCTATCTATCTATCTATCTATTTACACACGATCTATACAATATTACAGACTTCGACAAACGTATATGTATTTCTGTATACATAAAAACATACGTGTGTGTGTGTGTGTGTGTGTGTGTTTGTATGATAGTATTACTGTGTATGGTGTATGGCAGTATCTGGTATGTATGTATGTATGTATGTATGTATGTATGAGAGAGTAAGAGGCATGTATGGCAGTATCACGTCTGTATAGCAGTATATGACGTTGTATTACGTTACAGTGTACAGTCCGTGTATGTATGTATGTATATATGGTACTGTATGGAAGTCTATGGTGTCATGTGGTGTTCTCAGGTGTTAATATGGCAGTATATCTAAATGTATGGTGGTGATGGTGTCGTATGGCAAAGAACATACCCTCTTGATGGTGCCCTCGGGGATAACCACCGTCTTGAGGTTGTAATCCTTCATGGTACACGCTCCTGATGCCAGAAAGCAACACCAGCTAGTTAACTACACTCCTACCACATGTCTAATAGTCACAGCCATCAAAACACACTCAAAACACACTCAAAACACACTCAAAACACTCAAAACTCTTATAAAACACTCAAAACACACTCAAAACACACTCAAAACACTCAAAACTCTTATAAAACACTCTAAACACACTCAAAACACTCTTATAAAACACTCAAAACGCATTCAGAACACTTATAACACACTCAAAACACACTCAAAACTCTTATAAAACACTCAAAACACATTCAGAACTCTTATAACACACTCAAAACACACTCAAAACTCTTATAAAACACTCAAAACTCACTCAAAACTCTTATAACACACTCAAAATACACTCAAAACTCTTATAAAACACTCAAAACGCACTCAGAACTCTTATAAAACACTCAAAACACACTCAAAACACACTCAGAACTCTTAAAACACACTCAAAACACACCCAAACATTCCCATTATCTGCCTAACAGCAACAACACTCAAAACACACTCAAAACACACTCAAAACACACTGAAAATCTTTAAAACACACTCAAAACACACTCTGAACTGTTACAACACACTCAAAACACAGCCAAACACTTCCACCACATACCTAACAGCTGCAACACTCAAAAACACACTCAAAACACACTCAAAACTCTTTAAAAGACACTCAAAAACTCACTCAGAACTCTCAAAACACACTCAAAATTATCATAACACACAACACACTCAACACTGCCAGCACATGCCTAACACACACTCACAACACACTCAAAACACACTCAAAACTCTTAAGAAACACACTCAAAACACACTCAACTCTCACAAAACAACACAAAACTGTCATAACACACACTCAACACACTCACAAAACACTGAAAACACATTGAAAATACACCCATAACATTCCTAACACTGCTGCAACACTCCTAACACTACTACAACAATTGATAATCCTTTTAACATTCCTAACACTGCTACAACACACTCACAACTCTGTAACTGCAGTACACACACACACAAACACACACACACACACATTGTATTCTAACACCTTTCAACAACACCCTGGTACGTTCCTAACTGCTGCTGCTACTTCCACTGGCAAACTCCTGCAATTTAACTACATTAACTTTAAGGCTTTTATGACCTTTCTCCAACCTAACTTGTAAAATAATTTGTTAACACGTTCCTAACACTCTCTTAACATCCGCTATAACACCTTTCCTGCAACACAAACTGAGTCACACGTAAAATTGTTGTGTTTCAGTCCGTCCTGTGCATTTCATAGTAACACTGATCATATGTAACACACTTGCAACACCTCCAGCACTGACGTTCCTAACAATTTTACAGGAATTTACACATTACGAGTATTGCATATTTTTTTAATCTCAAAAGCTTGTATTTCAAATTTCTCTCTCTCTCTCTCTCTCTCTCTCTCTCTCTCTCTCTCTCTCTCTCTCTCTCTCTTAATCTCCTCTCCTCCTTCTCGTGTCATCATATCGTCTTTAAAACACACACACACACACACACAC
>NW_026973666.1:4127500-4135000 GCF_035594125.1 Scylla paramamosain
ACACACTGTAAAACACCCCAAAACACACTAAAACACACCCCAAACACCCCAAAACACCCCAAAACACAGCCAAACACACCCCAAAACACCCAAAACACCCCAAAACACCACAAAACACAGCCAAACACACCCCAAAATACCCCAAAACACACCAAAACACCCCAAAACACCCCAAAACACACCCCAAACACCCCAAAACACCCCAAAACACAGCCAAACACACCCCAAACACCCCAAAACACACCAAAACACCCCAAAACACACCCAAAACACACCAAAACACCCAAACACCCCAAAACACCCAAAACACCCCAAAACACCAAACACACCAAAACACCTCAAAACACCCCAAACACCCCAAAACACCCCAAAACACAGCCAGACACTCTTAATACACCCATACACTCCAAAACACACCCAAAAAACACACACACGTATCAAAACGCACCCAAACACTAATTTCTACCAAAAAAACACTACATTAACCCATATATTCTACTACTACTACTACTACTACTACTACTACTACTACTACTACTACTACTACTACTACTACTACTACTACAAAAATCCCTCTACTAGTAACTAACTTAAGCATTATACCCAGAAACCATCATAATAACCACTACTACCACTACTACTACCACTACCACTACTACAACTGCTACTTACTGACGCAGGGGTTCGACCAGAGGAGCTTTTGCCACGTGTAGCAGTCGTGTTGATGCAGAAAGTCAGTCCCTTTGCAGACACAGGTAGCATGAAGTTCTGTGCCTAATATGTTCATTACAGCCTGTTGACAGCTGCGGTGGGTGTCTGAGCAGCGGCCCGTGATGGCGTCAGCTGCACAGTTTTGCTCATATTGTTGCAGTTTGGCGCTGGGAGAAATGTTTGGTGTTAATAAGGAGATACAGTGAGTTGATAGGGTAATGGGTGGTGGTGTTGTGTGTGTGTGTGTGTGAGAGAGAGAGTGTGTGTGTGTTTATGTGTGTGTGTGTGTGTGTGTGTGTGTGTGAAAAATGCATATTAGCTTGATGAAACGGTGTTGAAATGCCGGCAGCGAGAGAGACAGAGAGAGAGAGAGAGAGAGAGAGAGAGAGAGAGAGAGAGAGAGAGAGAGAGAGAGAGAGAGTAAAAAAGGACGAGGAAGTAAATTAAAGAGAGACATACACTTTACATTGCAACTTTAAAATCTCTCTCTCTCTCTCTCTCTCTCTCTCTCTCTCTCTCTCTCTCTCTCTCTCTCTCTCTCTCTCTCTCTCTCTCTCTCTCTCTCACACCTGTTGCACCGTCACCTTAATTGCCCGACAGGTGTTTCAAGACTCACCTCATATGCAAATTGCTAATTGTTATTGTTGTTGTTGTTATTGTGGTGATGGTGGTGATGGTGGTGGTAGTAGTAGTAGTAGTAGTAGTAGTAGTAGTAGTAGTAGTAGTAGTGATATTTTCCTACTACTACTACTACTACTACTACTACTACTACTACTACTACTACTACTACTACTACTACTACTACTACTACTACTACTACTACTACCATCTTATTATTATTATTATTATTATTATTATTATTATTATTATTATTATTATTATTATTATTATTATTATCACCACCACTGACAATACATTCAATATTAATTTCTCTCTCTCTCTCTCTCTCTCTCTCTCTCTCTCTCTCTCTCTCTCTCTCTCTCTCTCTCTCTCTCTCTCTCTCTCTCTCTCTCTCTCTCTCTCTCTCTCTCTAGATATTTATTGTTGACCTTTCAGATTTTTTTTTATCTTTTTTTTTATTCCTCGTTTATTCTTGCTTCTCTGACCTCTTGTTCTTGTTCTTGTTGTTATTTTGCCTGTTCTTCTGTTACCTTTAATGCTGTTGTTGTTGTTGTTGTTGTTGTTGTTGTTGTTGTTGTTGTTGTTGTTGTTTTGTTTTGTTTGTTATGCTTCGTTTTGTGACTTATTGTAGTAGTAGTAGTAGTAGTAGTAGTAGTAGTAGTAGTAATTGTAGTAGTAATAGTAGTAGTTGTAGTAGTAGTAGTAGTAGTAGTAGTAGTAGTAGTAGTAGTAGTAGTAATCCTTATACTATGAATGGTTACAGAGAGAGAGAGAGAGAGAGAGAGAGAGAGAGAGAGAGAGAGAGAGAGAGAGAGAGAGAGAGAGAGAGAGAGAGAGAGAGAGTGGGTGGAGTTAGAAGGTCAAAATTTAGAGAAGAAGAAGAAGAAGAAGAAGAAGAAGAAGAAGAAGAAGAAGAGGAAGCTGTGATGGAAGAAGAATTTGAGTGTGTGTGTGTGTGTGTGTGTGTGTGTGTGTGTGTGTGTGTGTGTGTGTGTGTGTGTGTGTGTGCGCGCATTCCCTCACGCACGCAACATTTTAAGAGGAATTTACGATTAAACTCAAGTATTTCATTAACAGGAAGCCATTGTGTGTGTGTGTGTGTGTGTGTGTGTGTGTGTGTGTGTGTGTGTGTGTGTGTGTGTGTGTGTGTATGTGCGTGGCATCCATCTTAGAATTGGATATTTCACTCATTAAATCCACCAAACAATGGAGGAGGAGGAGGAAGAGGAGGAGGAGGAGGAGGAGGAGGAGGAGGAGGAGGAGGAGGAGGAGGAGGAGGAGGAGGAGGAGGAATAATAATAGGAATAAAAATGATAATAGAGAGAATTACGTAAGGATTGCGGAGAGAGAGAGAGAGAGAGAGAGAGAGAGAGAGAGAGAGAGAGAGAGAGAGAGAGAGAGAGAGAGAGAGAGAGAGAGATTTAAACATACTCATCTCTCTCTCTCTCTCTCTCTCTCTCTCTCTCTCTCTCTCTCTCTCTCTCTCTCTCTCTCTCTCTCTCTCTCTCTCTCTCTTGATTAAGCAAATGAGAAAATTATTGTAAGAAAATATTTTTATGGTAAGAAAAACAATTATTTTCTCTTTTCTTTATTAAATTTTCTTTCGTTTTTTCTTCTTTTCTTTCTTTTTCTCTATTTCCTATTTTCTTGTTTTACTTTTTCTGTATTCATCATCTTTCTTATATTTTTTTCTTTATTTACATTTCTTTCTCCCTGTCTGTCTGTCTGTCTGTCTGTCTGTCTGTCTGTCTGTCTGTCTGTCTATCTATCAGTCTGTGTGTCTGTCTATCTCAATTTCCTTCTATCTTAAATTATCTCTTTTTCTGTATTTTCTTTCCTTTCTTATATACTCTCTTCTATCCCTCCTTTACCCTCCCTTTCCCTCTCCCTCACTTGTACCAACACCACACACACACACACACACACACACACAGAGACACACAGACACACAGACACTCACCTGCAACCTCTGTTTTGGCGACATTGTTCAGCTATTTTGTGACACTGCATTGGGTCTTTTGGTTTGTGCTTTTCGGCGCAGGTGGGGTGAAGTTTCCGCATCGCCATCAGGCACTCCCCATCATGGTCGCTTTGCCTGGGGAGCAGAAGGGAGGCTGTTACTGTGTCTTGGTCATTTCAGGTGGTTTTGGTAAAGTGAGAGTCTTTTGGCGTGTGTTTTTGGTGTGTTTTGGGTGTTTTTGGGGTGTTTGGGGTGTTTATTGGTGTTTTTGGGTGTTTATTGGTGTTTTGGGTGTTTTTGGGGTGTTTTGGGGTGTTTTGGGATAGCGAGATACTGGGGAGATTACCTAAATGTGTGTTGGTCAGTTCAGTTGGTTTTGGTGAAGTGAGAGTCTTTTGGCGTGTGTTTTTGGTGTGTTTTGGGGTGTTTTTGGGGTGTTTGGGGTGTTTATTGGTGTTTTTGGGGTGTTTTGGGGTGTTTGGGGTGTTTATTGGTGTTTTGGGTGTTTTTTTGGGTGTGTTTTGGGGTGTTTTTGGGGTGTTTATTGGTGTTTTGGGTGTTTTTTGGGGTGTTTTGGGGTGTTTTGGGTGTGTTTTGGGGTGTTTTGGGATGTTTATTGGTGTGTTTTGGGGTGTTTTTGGGATAGCGAGATACTGGGGAGATGACTTAATGAAGGGGGAGGATATTGGATTATGAGGTACTTCAATTCGAGGTATCATGGAGTTTCTGGGAGGTTAATGGGGTGTTGAGGACGTCGTGGGGTCTTGGGGAGGTCAGGTCAGTGATAGGAAGCTGTTGGGGCGTTCCTGTGGGGCGGTTATGGGGAGAAAGGTTAGATATTTAATTTAAGGTTATTTTCTCAATCTTTCTGTTTATCCTTTGACGTGGAAAAGGATTTGACCCCAAAACACACCCAAAACACCAATAAACACCCCAAAACACACCCAAAACACCAATAAACACCCCAAAACACACCCAAAACACCAATAAACACCCCAAAACACACCCAAAACACCAATAAACACCCCAAAACACCCCAAAACACACCCAAAACACCAATAAACACCCCAAAACACACCCAAAACACCAATAAACACCCCAAAACACCCCAAAACACACCCAAAACACCAATAAACACCCCAAAACACCCCAAAACACACCCAAAACACCAATAAACACCCCAAAACACTCCAAAACACACCCAAAACACCAATAACTTCCACTAGTGTTTGTTGAAAGGAAGAGGAAGACAAGGAGGAGGAGGAGGAGGAGGAGGAAGAAGATACTGGTGTTTTTTGTTTTTCTCCTCTTTCTTCTTTAACTTGAAAAACCTTATAACTTTCACGATGACAAGAACAAAAGGGTTAGTGTAGGAACCCATCAGGCCTACACGTGACTACTACTACTACTACTACTACTACTACTACTACTACTACTACTACTACTACTAGGCCTACACGTGCGAGTCCCCTTACAAAAAAACACCACTCTTTCTATTTATCATCCCATCCATACACTGACCTATTCCTTTAAACTTCCCCATAGACTCCCCACTAACAGCCCCATTAGCGTGTCAGTTCCAGTCAATTCCCGTCTATTCCAGGGTGTCCAAGTGTCACCCTCGCTATCATCACCACTTAGGTCTTTTTCAAATTAAACTTTATTAAGGGAAAATCTGTTACTTCTGATTACTGACCCTAAGAATTTTGCTGTCACCCTTCTTATTTGGAGGAAGGAGGAGGAGGAGGAAGAGGAGGAGGAGGAAGAGGAGGAGGAAGAGAAGAAGATTTGTACTTTTCTTCTTTCTGTTCCTTGAAAACCCCAGCAACTTCTAGATTTTAAGGAAGAGGAGGAGGAGGAGGAGGAGGAGGAGGAGGAGGAGGAGGAGGAGGAGGAGTAGAAGAAGGAGGAGGAGGAGGAGGAAGAGTGACGAGGGAGGGAGAGGAGAGTTATTGAGAAGGGGACGTGAGAGAGAGAGAGAGAGAGAGAGAGAGAGAGAGAGAGAGAGAGAGAGAGAGAGAGAGAGAGAGAGAGAATACCATACGCTTTATCTTCTCCCTTCCCCAACCTCTCTCTCTCTCTCTCTCTCTCTCTCTCTCTCTCTCTCTCTCTCTCTCTCTCTCTCTCTCTCTCTCTCTCTCTCTCTCTCTCTCTCTCTCTCTCTCTCTCTCTCTCTCTCTCAAGATCCGTCCCACGTTTTCTGTTGAAACAAAAAACGGGAAAACTAAGATAATTTCACGTAGCAAGAAAGAGAGAGAGAGAGAGAGAGAGAGAGAGAGAGAGAGAGAGAGAGAGAGAGAGAGAGAGAGAGAGAAGGTTACCTGGTAATCATATTCTTAGATCAATACCCACCTTCCCTCTCTCTCTCTCTCTCTCTCTCTCTCTCTCTCTCTCTCTCTCTCTCTCTCTCTCTCTCTCTCTCTCTCTCTCTCTCTCTCTCTCTCTCTCTCTCTCTCTCTCTCCCTTCTTTCCTTCTGTGGCGGGAAGCCCTAAAGTGAAAGAGAGAGAGAGAGAGAGAGAGAGAGAGAGAGAGAGAGAGAGAGAGAGAGAGAGATCTAGTTCTTTCTCTATGTATGTATGTATGTATGTGTGTGTGTGTGTGTGTGTGTGTGTGTGTGTGTGTGTGTGTGTGTGTGTGTGTGTGTGTGTGTGTGTGTGTGTGTGTGTGTAGAACTTAATCATACAAACTTCATGTATCCTCCTCCTCCTCCTCCTCCTCCTCCTCCTCCTCCTCCTCCTCCTCCTCCTCCTCCTCCTCCTCCTCCTCCTCCTCCTCCTCCTCCTCCTCCTCCTCCTTTCATCTTCACAGGCCTTCCTTCCTCTTCATCTCTCCTCTTCTTTTTGTCTCCAGTCTCAATTTACCTCTCTCTCTCTCTCTCTCTCTCTCTCTCTCTCTCTCTCTCTCTCTCTCTCTCTCTCTCTCTCTCTCTCTCTCTCTCTCTCTCTCTCAAAAAAGAAAGGGTTTGGTAATTAAGACAGATAGATAAACAGATAGATAGATAGATAGATAGATAGATAGATAGAGAGAGAGAGAGAGAGAGAGAGAGAGTAAACAAATAAATAAATAAATATCTAATTAATTACGCAATAAACTTACTTTTTCTCTAATTATCCTCATATTTACTTCAATTTTTAAGTGGACAAGTAATTATTGGCACACTGGTGGTTGTAAGTAGCAGATTATAAGTAACTGAAGTGGAAAAAGCTTGGAAGTCAAAAGTTATGGCATTTATAAGTGAATGGTTTTATAAGTACGTGAATAAATGGATGGTTTTAATAGTAGGTGGATAAATAGAGGTGGATGAGTATCCTGTAGTACTCCGACCTTAAAAGAAGCACTGTTACTTACCTACATACACAGAATGCCACTTGCAGCCTTCTGACGACCTTGACACGCTGATAGAACTCCTGCAGGGCGGTCCTACACCTGTCCGGTTCACAATGGGAGTGGTCGCACCAGGTGTTGATGTTGTTGAGTTCCCTGGAGCATTCCGGATCATTACTGCAGTGCTCCAAGGCAACGTGACACATGGCCTGGGACACTTCTACCATTTTGGCGCGGTCCACGTTCTTCTGGCCCGCTGTGGTGGTGGTGGTACAGGTGGTGGTGGTGGTGGTGGTCGTTGAGGTTGAAGTGAAAAGGAAAAAATTGTGTTAAGTTTGGTTTTTTTATGGTTTTTTGAATGATTTTTTGTTTTTTTTGTGTTTTTTTTTGTTTTGTTTTGTTTTTAAAGGTAGTTTGTGGTGTTTTTTGTGTGTTTTGGTGTGTTTTTGGTGTGTTTTGCGGGTGTTTTTGGTGTGTTTTGGGGTGTTTGGGTGTGTTTTGGTGTGTTTTTGGTGTGTTTTGGTGTGTTTTGGGGTGTTTTGGTGTGTTTTTGGGTGTTTTGGTGTGTTTTGGTGTGTTTTTTGGTGTTTTACGTGTGTGTGTGTGTGTGTGTGTGTGTGTGTGTGTGTGTGTGTGTGTGTGTGTGTGTGTGATAACAAATACGAATATGCATACTCAATACATTTCATTATACAGTGTCTAGCTAAGCATTCTATCTCTCTCTCTCTCTCTAATCTCTCTCTCTCTCTTTTTCTCTATCTCTACGCTTGATGATAATAATAATAATAATTGTAATCTAAATTTTTCTAGCTATGGTTTCCTCTATCTAATTACATACAAATAGGAATTACATAGGTTATAAAAAATGTAATGCTAATAATTG
>NW_026973666.1:4152500-4157500 GCF_035594125.1 Scylla paramamosain
ACACACACAAACACACACACACACAAACACTGCTACACTAACAAGACTACAACAACACAAACAAACAAACAAACAAACAAACAAACAGCACATAAACACACATACACACACCAAGGACATTCATAACATCAAGACTACAATAAATATATAAAAATGAATAAATAAGACCAAAACAATAAATAAACTAATAAAAGACGAGAAAAAATAAGATAGAGAAATGAAAAAAGAGAAATAAGAAAATTGTAAAAATGATAAAACTAATTAAAAAACACGAAAAAACACCAAAAACACACAAAAAACACACAAACACTCACCCAGGCAGGGATTTTCATGAGTGTCGTTATAAAAATTGACGCATTTCTCTTGCTTCGTGTCCAGCTTGGGGTCATAGTGGCCTGAATAACCCACAGACCTTGCTTGTACAGGACAGTAACACCCAAAGCGAGGTGTGGCCCGTATCCGCTTCCAGCTCTCATTGCACTTGTCGCTGCTCTCGTCGTGGTGGTGGTGGTGGTGGTGGTGGTGGTTGAAGGGGTTGAAAGAAAATGTTTGTTAT
This sequence comes from Scylla paramamosain, assembly GCF_035594125.1. Taxonomy (NCBI): domain Eukaryota; kingdom Metazoa; phylum Arthropoda; class Malacostraca; order Decapoda; family Portunidae; genus Scylla; species Scylla paramamosain. The sequence continues at coordinate 4,153,057 of NW_026973666.1, forward strand.
TTTCTTGTTTTGTTTTGTGTTTGTTTTGTGTTTTCTGTGTGTGTGTGTCTGTGTGTGTGTGTGTGTGTGTGTGTTTTGATATCTTTTCTGTCTGGTTTGTGTGTTTGTTTTTCGTGTGTGATAATAATAATAATAATAATGATACACACACACACACACACACACACACACACACACACACACACACACACACACACACACACACACACACACACACACACACACACCTTCCCTTCAACCACCCTCACAACACTCACAACCCCTCATCTTTCCCCCATCCCCTCCCCTTCTCACAACACCACCACACCCCTCATCTTTCCCCCATCCCCTCCCCTTCTCACAACACCACACCCCTCATCTTTCCCCCCTCCACCCCACTAATAATCCAATACACACCTTTGCTGAGACGTGCAGGTAATCCCACTGTAACCGCAGTAATTAATGAATTCCATATAGTTCTTGAAGCAAGCCCTATTACTTTTACAGTCTGCGTCCGCGTCAGTACAAGTTTGCATGTACGTCTGGTGCTCCTCTGCCCGGGAGAGAGAGGGAGAGGTTACATACAGGTACTTATGTTATATAGGAAGAGAGAGAGAGAGAGAGAGGGGGGGTCTTACAGGTACTTAACTTATATAGGAAGAGAGAGAGAGAGAGGGGGGGGGTCTTACAGGTGATATAGGAAAAGAGAGAGAGAGAGAGAGAGAGAGAGAGAGAGAGAGAGAGAGAGAGAGAGAGAGAGAGAGAGAGAGGGAGAGGTTACATACAGGTACTTAACTTATATAGGAAGAGAGAGAGAGAGAGAGAGGGGGGGTCTTACAGGTGATATAGGAAGAGAGAGAGAGAGAGAGAGAGAGAGAGAGAGAGAGAGAGAGAGAGAGAGAGAGAGAGAGAGAGAGAGAGAGGGGGAGAGATTACATACAGGTACTTAACTTATATAGGAAGAGAGAGAGAGAGAGAGAGAGAGAGAGAGAGAGAGAGAGAGAGAGAGAGAGAGAGAGGGAGAGGTTACATACAGGTACTTATGTTATATAGGAAGAGAGAGAGAGAGAGAGAGGGGGGAGGGCGTCTCACAGGTAATTAAGGGAGAGAGGAAGAGATTAAATAGTTAGATTTATATAGGAAGAAGAAAGGTGAGCGGTTACATTCAGTTATATAAGGGGAAGCACAGGATATATTACATAATTATATAGATTTTTGTTACTTAGAGAGAGAGAGAGAGAAAGATTACATACAAGATAGATAATTACATAGGGGAAGACACGAAAGAATATATAGAAAATTACATAGAGTTTACATAATTAGAGGAACGAAAAAGATTACATACATATTGAATTACATAAGAGAAAGGTTAGAGATTACATATAATTACTTACAAAAAGAGGGAAAGAGGATAGAAATTACATATCGTTCAAAAATTACATAGGAAGATAGAAGAAAAAGATTACATAGTCAATTACATAGGGGAAAGATTACATAATTATATAGGATTACATACGCCACAACAAACCTTAATTTAGAGCAAGTAATATGATTGTAGAAGAAAAGGATAGAGAAGCAGAAGGCTTGCCCCCCACCCCCCTCCATTCCTAGAGAGAGAGAGAGAGAGAGAGAGAGAGAGAGAGAGAGAGAGAGAGAGAGAGAGAGAGAGAGAGGAATGTTAAGATTGTTCGAGGAATGTTTGTGTGTATTTAAGAGAGAGAGACAGAGAGAGAGAGAGAGAGAGAGAGAGAGAGAGAGAGAGAGAGAGAGAGAGAGAGAGAGAGAGACTTAAGGTTCTAATCCGATTCTTCTCTTAATTAAAGCTACTGAGGTGAGAGCACACTTTCTCTCTCTCTCTCTCTCTCTCTCTCTCTCTCTCTCTCTCTCTCTCTCTCTCTCTCTCTCTCTCTCTCTCTCTCTCTCATCCTTACCTGCCTTCATTAGCTTCTCCTCCTCCTCCTCCTCCTCCTCCTCCCTATATATGCAGTTTCCTCTTCCTTCTTCCTCTTCTTCATTTCCTCCTCCTCCTTCCATCTCTTTCCCCTCTTCCTCTCCTCGCTGCCTCCAGTTTTCCTGTTTTCCTCCTTCTCGTCCTCCTCCTCTCTTTTCTCTCCCTCCTCCTCATCTTCTCCTTCCTCTCTCCCTCCTCTTCCTTCCTCCAGGGAGAAGAGAGAATTACCTCCTTCCTTAAACTTTCCTCCTTTTCCTCCTTCTCCTCCTCCTCCTTCTCCTCCTTAATCTTTCTCGTTCTATCTCCTCTCTCTCCCTATTTCTTCTCATTCCCTCCCCTCTATTTCCCCTCCCTACCCTTTGAGGCTCCCCCCTTCACCCACCACCCCATCCACTCCCCTCCCCCCACCCCAAGCACTCACCTGCAGTCTCCACGAGGGAACAAGGATGGTTAAAGATCATTTCTCTAAAAGTGTAGCAGTTAAAATCAATATGAGGCTCTCTGCAGGTACAGCTCTTCAGGTAATCGTATTTTCCCCAGTGTGTTTAAAAGAGTCTTGCACTTCCCCGGGGTGACTGTCGCGCAGGCCACTGTAGGGGGAGAGATTGAGGGTCATTAGTCGTCGTCTATACGGGTGTCTGTTCGGGTGTGTTGAGTGTGAAAGGAAAATGAGAGCGGTTTTTGAGAAGTGTAGGGATTCTGTGGCAAGCTGCGTAAGGAAAGGAACTGTGTTTTTGTGTGTTTTTGTGTGTTTTTGGGTGTTTTTGGGGTGTTTAAGGTGTTTTTGGGTGTTTTTTGGGTGTTTAACGTGTTTTTGGGGTGTTTTGGTGTGTTTTGGGGTGTTTTTGGGGTGTTTAAGGTGTTTTTGGGGTGTTTTGGGGTGTTTTTGGGATGTTTTTGGGTGTGTTTAAGGTGTTTTTGGTGTGTTTTTGGGATGTTTTAAGGTGTTTTTGGGTGTTTTTGGGTGTTTTGGTGTGTTTTGGGGTGTTTTTGGGTGTTTTGGGGTGTGTTTCGGGTGTTTTTGGGGTGTTTTGGTGTGTTTTGGTGTGTTTTTGGAGTGTTTTTTGGGTGTTTTGGGGTGTTTTTAAGATGTTTTTGGGTGTGTTTTGGGGTGTTTTGGGGTGTTTTGGCAAGTGTGTTCGTGGGTTTGTTCGTGTTTTCAGTGTTTGGAGTAAAATATTGCGTGTTTTTTTAGTGTTTTTGTGCTTTGAGTGCGTTTGAGTCTGTTTTGAGTGTGTTTGCGTGTGTTTTGAGTATCTGCGTGCGTTTTTGAGTGTGTTTGCGTGTTTTGAGTGTGGTAGAGTGTGGCGCGATGTTTTTATTCAATAGTGTGTGTGTTTGTGTGTGTGTTTTGAGTGTGTTTGTATTTCAGTGTGTGTTTGAGTGATATAATTGTATATAACTAATTACAAGTGTTAGGAAGGTGTTAGGAAGGTGTCAGGCGTGTGTGAGTGTGTTAAGTGGTGTTAGGGATGCAGTGAAGTGTGTTCGTATGTTTGTATGGTGTTTTGGGTGAGTAATGGGTGTTTATATATGTTTAATGAAAGTTCTCTCTCTCTCTCTCTCTCTCTCTCTCTCTCTCTCTCTCTCTCTCTCTCTCTCTCTCTCTCTCTCTCTCTCTCTCTCTCTCTCTTTCGTGTTACTTGCAAGTTCAGTGAGAGAGAGAGAGAGAGAGAGAGAGAGAGAGAGAGAGAGAGAGAGAGAGAGAGAGAGAGAGAGAGAGAGGGATATTGTGTAAGGGAAAGGCCTGGTGCTGCGTGTGGGTGTGGTGAGAGTGAGAGAGAGAGAGAGAGAGAGAGAGAGAGAGAGAGAGAGAGAGAGAGAGAGAGAGAGAGAGAGAGCGTGGGAGGAATGGTGGCTATGTGCGTGGGAGAGAGAGAGAGAGAGAGAGAGAGAGAGAGAGAGAGAGAGAGAGAGAGAGAGAGAGAGAGAGAGAGAGAGGCTATATATAGAATGAGAATAGAAACACACACACACACACACACACACACACACACACACACACACACACACACACACACACACACACACACAGGTAACACAATTAGCAATGAACGTAACAAAGAACAGATGCTAAGTTCCTAATTGCAGAAATGCCGAATGAGTTAATTGGCTTGTCAAGGTAGTTATTCCCCTTAATGGCCCTTGTTTGGGTGTCTAATGGGCTGTTAGGTTAGGTTAGGTTAGGTTGTGGGTGGTTGTGATAGTTTGAGTGTTGTTTGGGGTGTGTTTGTGTGTTTGAGTGTGTTTTGCGTGTGTTTTGAAAGTGTTTGCGTGAGTTTGTGTGTTTGGATGTATTTTTTGAGTGTTTTTAGTTAGATAAGAAGTTAATTTCGTTTATCTATCTATCTATCTATCTATCTATCTATCTATCTATCTATCTATCTGTCTGTCTATCTATCTGTCTATCTCTCCAGCCAGCCAGCCAGCCATCACAAGAAGAATGAAGGTGGCGGCTCTATCAGTCCTGGTTATGGGTAGTTAGGGCCAGTTAGGAACATAATGAAAGGCCAG
>NW_026973666.1:4180000-4182500 GCF_035594125.1 Scylla paramamosain
TTGAACCATAATATCATATCTGGACCCTGTAGTAAGCATAATAGAGTGCCCTGGCTATCAAGGAGCATAATTTAACCTCATGGCCCCGTGGGAAGCATAATATAGTGTCTCGGCCCTGTAGGAAGCATATTTACAGAGTCGATCCCTTTACCGAAGATATGGCAAAGCTTGGGCCCCTTAGTAAGCACATCAATAGTCGGGGCCCCTCAGCGAGCATTAAGGGAAGGGAATCACTGGCCTGAGCCTCTCGTCACGCTCGGTAAGGGGCACGAGAAGACCCTGAGTGAGGATGACGCTCACTCATTATCAGTTTGGGCCCCTCGCCGAGCATATAATTCTCTTAGTATCAGTTTAGGCCACTCAGCGAGGATTAGTACACCATTTTGACCAGTTAGGGCCCCGTAGTGAGCATATAAGGTCTTTTCATCAGTGTTGGCCACTCAGTAGGAATATAACACATGTTTTTACTATAGGCCCTGTATTGAGCATAGAAGACTTTGATCATTACTTTATGCCACTCAGTAAGGATATAACACAAATTGTCAAAGCAGAGCCCTGTAGAGAGCGTAAAGGACACTTCTCATTAGTAAAGGCCACTCAATAGGAATATAACACATGTTTCTATTATAGGCCCTGTATTGAGCATAGAAACCTTTGATCATTACTTTACACCACTCAGTAAGGATATAACATTTCAATTGTCAAAGCAGAGCCCTGTAGGGAGCGTAAGGGACACTCATTACTTTAGCCACTCAACAGGGATATGACACATTATCGTCAGTTTACCACCCTGAGCCCCGTACAGAGCATAGCAAACTCAATTCATCACTCTTGGCCACTCAGTAAGCATAAAATTTCCTCACTATCACTCTATGCCCTTTAGTAAGCATAATCACCATTTTAGGCCCTGTATAGAGCATAGGAAACACACTTCATCACTCTAGGCCACTCAGTAAGCATAGAATTACTTCACTATCAGTCTATGCCCCGTAGTAAGCATAATCACCATTTTGGGCCCTGTACAGAGCATAGCAAACTCAATTCATCACTCTTGGCCACTCAGTAAGCATAAAATTCCCACTCACTATCAATCTATGCCCCATAGTAAGCATAATCACCAATTTGGGCCCTGTATAGAGCATAGGAGACACACTTCATCACTCTAGGCCACTCAGTAAGCATATAATTCCCTCTCGCCATTACTCTATGCCCCGTAACAAGCATAATCGCCATTTTAGGCCCCATACAGAGCATAAAACGTACATTTCATCACTCAAGGCCACTCAATGAGCATACAACTCCCTCTATCTATGTATTTCGGCCCTGTAGGAAGCATAATCACCTCACTCGCCCCGTACAGAGCTTAAAACATACATTTCATCACTTTAGACCACTCAGTAAGCATACAAACACTTTATCTATGTATTTCGGCCCTATAGTAAGCATAATCACAACACTCGCCCCGTACACAGCATAAAACAACATTAACACTCTCCAGAGCCCCGGAATCAGCATAAACTCGACTTGGCGCCACTCAGTAAGGATAGCGGCGAATAAGCTGCAAATCTGGGGCCCTTAAGTCAGCATAAACACGCGGGGCCACTCAGGGTGCGTAAAATTTGAAAATATGCCCCGCAACGAGCGTAAGATTCGTTTTATTACTTAGGGGGAGTGTAAATAAACATCCCCGAGCGCCCTGTACCGAGCATAAAGGCTTGTTGGTGCCCCTAACTGAGCGTGACACATCCCAAGGGGCCCCACGTGAAGCATTACTACTCCCCGAGGCCCTGGAGTAAGCTTAGCAGTGTGATGTGAGTTAGTTAGTGAGGGAAAGAGAAAGAGAAAGAGAGAGAGAGAGAGAGAGAGAGAGAGAGAGAGAGAGAGAGAGAGAGAGAGAGAGAGAGAGAGAGATTTTATACATGTTTTATTTGAAATAGAGAAAATAAAGAAAACGAGATAGCTAAAGTGAAGATTAATTGTAATAGAGAGAGAGAGAGAGAGAGAGAGAGAGAGAGAGAGAGAGAGAGAGAGAGAGAGAGAGAGAGGATGTACATTACTTTTATTTGAGAGAAAGAAAATAGAGACAATTGAAATGTAGGTTAATTGTAAGAGAGAGAGAGAGAGAGAGAGAGAGAGAGAGAGAGAGAGAGAGAGAGAGAGAGAGAGGTTGTCAATTTTCACTTAACACCAAATAAAATAAATAAAGAAAGAAAAAAACAAACAAAATATAAACAAACAACAAACACAATTAAATAACATAAAAAAATGAAAATAAATAAATAAATAAATAAAATAAAATAAAATAAATAAACAGATCATTATTCAATACACTTTTTTCCTTCCTGTGTGTGTGTGTGTGTGTGTGTGTGTGTGTGTGTGTGTGTGTGTGTGTGTGTGTCTGTCTGTCTGTCTGTCTGTCTGTCTGTCTGTCTCTGTCTGTCTGTCTGTCTGTCTGTCTGTCTGTCTGTCTGTGTGTGTGTGTGTGTGTGTGTGTGTGTGT
>NW_026973666.1:4205000-4207500 GCF_035594125.1 Scylla paramamosain
AGAGAACATTTTTACCTTTCCTCTCTCTGACCTTTCCTTTCTCTCTCTCTCTCTCTCTCTCTCTCTCTCTCTCTCTCTCTCTCTCTCTCTCTCTCTCTCTCTCTCTCTCTCCTTGAAAGTTGAAAAAAGTACCGGAAATAGAGTAGTTTCTCAGAGAGAGAGAGAGAGAGAGAGAGAGAGAGAGAGAGAGAGAGAGAGAGAGAGAGAGAGAGAGAGAGAGAGAAAGTGACCAGATTGTTATTACAACACTCACTCAAGCTTTTAAGTTGATTATCTCTCTCTCTCTCTCTCTCTCTCTCTCTCTCTCTCTCTCTCTCTCTCTCTCTCTCTCTCTCTCTCTCTCTCTCTCTCTCTCTCTCTCTCTCTCTCTGAATATTTGTGAACTTGGCTTGTTTTGTATGTACGTGTGTGTGTGTGTGTGTGTGTGTGTGTGTGTGTGTGTGTGTGTGTGTGTGTGTGTGTGTGTGTGTGTGTGTGTAACAGCAAAGTTTTTAATAAGATTGAGTGAAGAGTTGGTTTATTTACTTGCATTGAATAAAAAATAAATAAAATAAATAAATAAATAAATAAAAGATGTCTATTTTTGCAAGTTTAATAATAATGAACGTATTTATTGATTTAGTGAATGAGAAGAATAAATAAAACAAAAAATAATACATAAATATTAAACACTTCTAACACACTTGAATGACACCACAGACTCTCCATAATTTCCCTAAAAAAGCCTAAAAACATCCCAAAATGATCCCAGACGTTAAAAAATATCCCAAAATTGACCTAAACACGCCAAAAACTCCCTAGAATTACCCTAAACACGCCAAAACCACCCTAGAATTACCCTAAACACTCGAAAACCACCCTAGAATTACCCTAAACACTCCAAAACCTCTAGAATTACCCTAAACACATCAAAACCACCCTAGAATTACCCTAAACACACAAAACCACCCTAGAATTACCCTAAACACTCCAAAACCTCTAGAATTACCCTAAACACATCAAAACCACCCTAGAATTACCCTAAACACACAAAACCACCCTAGAATTACCCTAAACACATCAAAACCACCCTAGAATTACCCTAAAGACGTTCAAAACACTCTAAAATTACCCTAAACACGCCAAAAACATCCTTAAATTACCCCAACACACCAAAAAACACCCTAGAATTTCCCTAATTATGCTGAAAACACCCCAAACACCTGAAAAACACCTGGAAACACCCTTAAAAGTACACACACGTTATTTGAGAGTCAAGAAGGCATACTGTGGTTCAACTTGGTGAGTTTTTGTCGTTGAAGGGAAAATATTTGCATTGAGTTTGTGTCGTAGTGAAAATAAATACGTCTGAAATTAAAAAAGTTGAAATATTTTGTAATTTTAGTGTTTTTTTTTTAAGATAAGTTTGCATGTTTCTTAATTTTAGTATCATTTATTTATTTATTTGTTTATTTTTTTAATTTTACCGCATCTTCACTCAATATTAAAAAAAAATGTATGTTTTGGTTTGACTTGAGTTTAATTGAAGCTGAAATGAAGAATAAGGTTTAGAATATATTAGATAAATCACGTAACTTTATTTATTTATTTATTTATTTATTTAGCAAAGATTATCTGTTTATTTCATCATCAATTATTTATTTATTATTTTTTACCTCAGATCAACTTAAGTGGAAAAATAAATATATCACGAATTTAATTAGGTGAACTGCTCGTGTCATACGTCTAATTACATAAACATAATTACAAGAACAGATTATCATTTTCAACGCGATCAAGATTTTTCACAGTAAGTTTTGCCGGGAGTAAAAAAAAAAAAAAAAAAGAAAAGATTGTTTTTTTTTTCTATTTACAGATTATCATTTTCAACGCGATCAAGATTTTTCACAGTAAGTTTTGCCGGGAGAAAAAAAAAAAAAAAGAAAGAAAAGAAATTGTTTTTTTTTTCATTTACAAATTATCATTTTCAACGCGATCAAGATTTTTCACAGTAAGTTTTGCCTGGAGAAAAAAAAAGAAAGAAAAAAAAATTACGCGTTTTTTTACATCTAAGAATTAAGAAACACTAAGAAAATAAGAACAAAAATATCACACACTCTTAATTCTTTCTTTTTTTTGCATTTAATTAGCTTGTTTATTCAATTTGCGTGTGTGTGTGTGTGTGTGTGTGTGTGTGTGTGTGTGTGTGTGTGTGTGTGTGTGTGTGTGTGTGTGTGTGTGTGTGTGTGTCTCAACTGCGTAGTAAACTGTGTACATATCGACTTGTGTACGTGTGTGTGTGTCTCTGTGTGTGTGTGTGTGTGTGTGTGTGTGTGTGTGTGTGTGTGTGTGTGTGTGTGTGTGTGTGTGTGTGTACAGTATTAATATGACATCTGGCATAGAAAAATTGAGAGAGAGAGAGAGAGAGAGAGAGAGAGAGAGAGAGAGAGAGAGAGAGAGAGAGAGAGAGAGAGAGAGAGAGAGAGAGAGAGAGAGAGAGAGAGAGAGAGGTATATGTGCG
>NW_026973666.1:4217500-4220000 GCF_035594125.1 Scylla paramamosain
CTCTCTCTTTCTTCTTTTTCTTTCTTTTTCTCTATTTCTCTTCTTTCTTCCTTTAACCTGCTAGGGGAGAAGGTTAGAGAGAGAGAGAGAGAGAGAGAGAGAGAGAGAGAGAGAGAGAGAGAGAGAGAGAGAGAGAGAGATGGTGATTTTAGATTAAGAAAGAACGGTAGAGAGAGAGAGAGAGAGAGAGAGAGAGAGAGAGAGAGAGAGAGAGAGAGAGAGAGAGAGAGAGAGAGAGAGAGAGAGATAAGGAAAGAAATTAAAGAAAATAAAGAAAACAATAAATAAATAGTAATTAAATAAGTTTTCTTTTCAAATTAAAGAAATCATTTTAATTTTCTCATTTTCTTTAATTTTCTTTCTTTTTTACTTTATTTTCCACCCAAATTTCGTATTTTTTTCCTTTTAATTAATCGTTTTTTTTTGTTTATTTTCTCAATTCTTCGTTTTTTTTTCATTTTGTTTATTTTTTTCTTTGTTCCTTTCTTTTATCGTCACTGTTTAATTTGTACGTGCGTTTGTTTGTTTGTTTGCATCTTTGTATCTGTCCGTTTGTCTGTCTGTCACAGCACCACAAAATTACCTTCTCCCTCTCTCTCCCTCTCCCTCTCTCTCTCTCAGTGTGTGTGTGTGTGTATGTCTGCATCTCCATCTCACCAATCACTCGCGCACTCAAACCAAACAAAGGAAAACAAAGAAAGAACAAAAAATATAATACCAATGAAAAAACTAGAAAAAACACTGAAAACTAAAAAAAAACGCGATATTTTCACAATCTTTCGTATTTTTCCGCGTCTGTCCGTCCCTCCGCGGCGCCCACGCAACACACGCAGCGGAAACACACGCACAGGAACACAAACACAAACGCACAACTAGAGCGACACAGCAACACACAGGAGTGCTCACCGCGCCTGCCACTTGGCGAGTGAAGTCCGCTCCAGCTTGTCGCCCCTTATATACTGAGGGGGCGGGGGCATCGGCGGTTACCAGTTAGGATATTATTCATTGTTTTTTCTAGTAGTTTTGGGGTGTTTAAAATTCGTTTCTTCAGGTGTGTAGTTAGGTTAGAGTGTGTAGGTGGGGTTAAGGTGTACGTGGGTGTTGCAGGTGTGGTGTAGAAGGTGTTGTCAGGGAAAAGGGTGTTGAATGTTGCCAGTTTGTTTTTTTTTCGTTTATTTTTTTTATTTTTTAAGTTTTTATTTTCATCTTATTTTATATATTTTGTGTGTAGGAGGTGGTGGTTCTCTCTCTCTCTCTCTCTCTCTCTCTCTCTCTCTCTCTCTCTCTCTCTCTCTCTCTCTCTCTCTCTCTCTCTCTCTCTCTGAAAAATTTCTTTGTCAAGAGAATGAGAGAGAGAGAGAGAGAGAGAGAGAGAGAGAGAGAGAGAGAGAGAGAGAGAGAGAGAGAGAGAGAGAGAGAGAGAGAATATACGCACATAATTATTATCATTCCTCCTCCTCCTCCTCCTCCTCCTCCTCCTCCTCCTCCTCCTCCTCCTCCTCCTCCTCCTCCTCCTCCTCTTCCTCCTCCTCCTCCTCCTCCTCCTCCTCCTCTTGCTCCTGCTCTCTTCTCACTTCCTTCTACACAATCATCGAGAGAGAGAGAGAGAGAGAGAGAGAGAGAGAGAGAGAGAGAGAGAGAGAGAAATAAATGAATAAATAAATAAATATCATAACATATTATTTTTTCTTTATTTTATCTAATTACTACAACTATTACTTAAATACTTAAAGAATTGTCTACACTTAAATGGACTTGTTTACTTAAATCCTTTACTTAACACTCGTCTGTCTCACTTAATGAAATACTTGACATTTTTTTTTTCTTACTTATAATCTACTTTACAATTATTATCATTATTATTGTTGTTGTTGTTGTTGTTGTTGTTGTTGTTGTTGTTGTTGTTGTTGTTGTTGTTCTTGTTTGTTCACCTGTCACTTACAAACGTAGGTAGAAATATTACTAGTAGCACTTACAGTTCTCTTCTCTCTCTCTCTCTCTCTCTCTCTCTCTCTCTCTCTCTCTCTCTCTCTCTCTCTCTCTCTCTCTCTCTCTCTCTCTCTCTCTCTCTCCTTGACTCACTTTCGCAACTGCTTCCAGAGAGAGAGAGAGAGAGAGAGAGAGAGAGAGAGAGAGAGAGAGAGAGAGAGAGAGAGAGAGAGAGAGAGAGAGAGAGAGAGAGAGAGAGACCAGGTGTGATGTCTTAGAGGAAAAAGAAAGAAATTTATGTCTGTTTGGAGAGAGAGAGAGAGAGAGAGAGAGAGAGAGAGAGAGAGAGAGAGAGAGAGAGAGAGAGAGAGAATCCATGTGGTATATCGTGTGTGTGTGTGTGTGTGTGTGTGTGTGTGTGTGTGTGTGTGTGTGTGTGTGTGTGTGTGTGCGCGCGCGTAAACTCATCAAAGAAAACGAGCACTTTTGGAGGTAATAGGAGAGAGAGAGAGAGAGAGAGAGAGAGAGAGAGAGAGAGAGAGAGAGAGAGAGAGAGAGAGAGAGAGAGAGA
>NW_026973666.1:4225000-4230000 GCF_035594125.1 Scylla paramamosain
CAAATTCTTGTTTGTTGAGGCTGAAGCCCTTCGCTCTGATGGGCAGTGACGTTAGCCAGTTAGAGGCTCCCGTTTCCTGTGCAGTGAGGATTTTTCTCACTGTGGTTGCAGGCAGGATGTTTATCAGGTCTTCGAGACAGTTTCGTTGATGTTGTTGCCTATCTCTAGATATAATTCGTCCTTGCTCAGTGACTGCACTTTGGGCTATTTCACCATGTGCGTCCTGAGCAATGATCTTCTCTGTGAGGGACCTGGTGAGCTTGAGGGAGTTGAGGTTCTCCACAGTCGCCAACTTCTCAGGGGAGGTGATTCCCATCCCGCCCAGTCTTGGTGGAAGTTCGAGCAGCGCCCTTTCCCCATCTCCGATGGTGTGGTATCTCAGTAACGCTGGGAGGAAGGTGTTCCTTATCGAGACCTCCAGTGGTGCAAGGAGAGGGCTGATGCCTGGGATGGTGCGCATGGCGAATCTCCATCGATGCTGCAAGCCGTGGGTGTAGGCAGAGTAGGCTGCATGAGGCTCAGTCCTGGCCATGTCAGACAGGACTTCCACCTCATGTATCCACTCCTTCACCTTTTCTCCTATGTACTCCTTCTTGAACTCCTCTGTTCCGATGACACTACTACTACTACTACTACTACTACTACTACTACCACTGTTACCAACCTTGATTACGAGTTAGGTCCGCCCCGGGTGCCCGCCAAGACAGTGTTACCAGGACAGTGCCACTTCCTACCTCAGGGCCTTCTGCTGCTGCCTCTACTGCCACGCTGGTAACTCTGCTGGGCGGCTGAGAGAGAGAGAGAGAGAGAGAGAGAGAGAGAGAGAGAGAGAGAGAGAGAGAGAGAGAGAGTTTGTATGATTAAATGTAATTGTGTTGATTAGAAATAATATATTGTAATTTCAACACACACACACACACACACACACACACACACACACACACACACACACACACACACACACACACACACACACACACACACACACACACGTCTTGTTTACAAAATCCTCTTTTCGTGTTTGTTTTGTCCTAGTGTTTGTTGTTCAGGAGGAGGAGGAAGAGGAGGAGGAGGAAGAGGAGGAGGAAGAGGAGGAGGAGGAGGAGGAGGAGGAGGAAAAAGGTAGATTTTGTTGTGCATAGTTTTGTTTACATTCTCTCTCTCTCTCTCTCTCTCTCTCTCTCTCTCTCTCTCTCTCTCTCTCTCTCTCTCTCTCTCTCTCTCTCTCTATCTTTCTATCTGTTGTACCCTTTCATCTACTACTACTACTACTACTACTACTACAACTACTACTACTACTACTACTACTACTACAACTACTACTACTACTACTAATCATTATCATTTTCATCATTTCCTCTTTTAAATTATATAACCCTTTTTCTTCTTCTACTTCTACCACTACCATCACAACCTCCTCTCCCTCCCTGCCTCTTCCCCCCTCTCTCCCCCATTTCCCACCTCCCCTCCTCCTCCTTTCCTGCCTTCCTCTCTCTGTTACCGGGTCTTTTGGGTCCCAGGGCGGCGTCCCAGTGGTGGTGAAGGTGGTGGTGGCCGGCAGGTCTCTCGTGAGGGGGGCAGGAACTCCAGGGGCGTAGGAGCCGCAGCAGAACCCGGGAGAGACTGTAATTGGTGATTATGTAGTTAGGTTACGATTACATAGGATTATTTATTGTTAGGTGGAATTATATACAGTGTTTTTTTTAGGTTATTTATGTAGGTAATTGGTTAAAGGAGAATTACTGCTACTACTACTACTACTACTAGTATTTACATGGATCTTCAGGCATAACTCTTGAGGAAGACTTGGAGGAGGAGGAGGAGGAGGAGGAGGAGGAGGAGGAGGAGGGGCGGATGGTGACCCCTGCCACGCCTGTCACCTCCCCGCTCCCTCCAGTGTAATCGATTACATAGCCACTGTATACACCGTCTCCCTCTGTTACGTCTGGGTCTGGATTACATAGAAATTACACAAGATTACATATGGATTACTTGTTATATAGAAAGTGTGTTATATTAGGTAATTTAGAAATATATAGATTACATACAGATTACATGCGATTATATATGAATTACTTAGAATTACATAGGATTAAATAGGATTACATTTTGTGATTACCTAGATATCAGAATTACATATGCGTTGTTACAGGCTTACACAGAGAGAGAGAGAGAGAGAGAGAGAGAGAGAGAGAGAGAGAGAGAGAGAGAGAGAATAAAAAAGGAAAGAAAAAAATACAATAACTCTCTCTCTCTCTCTCTCTCTCTCTCTCTCTCTCTCTCTCTCTCTCTCTCTCTCTCTCTCTCTCTCTCTCTCTCTCTCTCTCTCTCTCTCTCTCACCTCCATAGCCATCATCCATCATAATGACCTCCAAATCTTCACCGCAATACACGTGACCTCTGACCTCCAGCCCCGTGACCCCTACACCATCTAGGGTCACCAGGGCGTGCAGGGTCAGGGGCAGGGAGGTGAGGTCAAGAGGGGTCGCGGCAGAGGCTGAAGACCAAACCTTAATATCTGGTTGAGTGGTGGCGCGGGGGGTGGTGGTGGTGGTGATGGTGGCGGCGGTGGTGGTGGTGGTGGTGGTGATGAGCCTAGAGAGAGAGAGAGAGAGAGAGAGAGAGAGATTAATTTTTTTCATAGTTATTCTTCTTTTCCTTCCTTTTCTTCCTTCCTTTTCTTTCTTTATTTGTTTTCCTATTCAAAGCAGGGGACGGATTGACTGCTGCACCCCTTCAGATTGTCAGGCCTGTCAGCTCTCACCAGACACACTGTCACCACCTACGGTACCCCACAGAGATACTTAACGGAGATTCTCAAGACAGTTTCTCGTGTTAATAATGAATAAACCTTGTATATTTGTCACTAGAAGGTAAAAACACCTTTGAAAATCTATATAACTTTGCTACAATTTTCCAGGGCCACAGAGATGACTAGCCAGGTTCTCAAGAGTGTTTCTCCTGTTAGTAATGTAGGAATATTGTTAATCTGTCACTAGAACCATAAAAACACCCTTGAAAACCCGCATCACTTCTCATTTCTCCTGTCAATAATGCAGAAATCTTGTTAATCTGTCACTAGAACCATAAAAAACACCCTTAACAACCCATTAATCTACCAATCAGCCACTAGAACCATAAAAAACACCCTTGAAAACCCGCGTCACTTCTCATTTCTCCCGTCAATAACGCAGAAATCTTGTTAATCTGTCACTAGAACCATAAAAAACACCCTTAACAGCCCATTAATCTACCAATCAGCCAATAGAACCATAAAAACACCCTTGAAAAACCCGCGTCACTTTAACAACAGCCTGTGGAACGTTTTGGTGCCCCGCTGTGGTAGTAATGCAGAAATCTTGTTAATCTGTCACTAGAACCCCAAAAAACACCCTTAACAGCCCATTAATCTACCAATCAGCCACTAGAACCATAAAAACACCCTTGAAAAACCCGCGTCACTTTAACAACAGCCAGTGGAACGTTTTGGTGCCCCGCTGTGGTAGTAATGCAGAAATCTTGTTAATCTGTCACTAGAACCCCAAAAAACACCCTTAACAACCCATTAATCTACCAATCAGCCACTAGAACCATAAAAACACCCTTGAAAACCCGCGTCACTTCTCATTTCTCCCGTCAATAATGCAGAAATCTTGTTAATCTGTCACTAGAACCCCAAAAAACACCCTTAACAGCCCATTAATCTACCAATCAGCCACTAGAACCATAAAAAACACCCTTGAAAACCCGCGTCATTTCTCATTTCTCCTGTCAATAATGCAGAAATCTTGTTAATCTGTCACTAGAACCCCAAAAAACACCCTTAACAGCCCATTAATCTACCAATCAGCCACTAGAACCATAAAAACACCCTTGAAAAACCCGCGTCACTTTAACAACAGCCTGTGGAACGTTTTGGTGCCCCGCTGTGGTAGTAATGCAGAAATCTTGTTAATCTGTCTCTAGAACCCCAAAAAACACCCTTAACAACCCATTAATCTACCAATCAGCCACTAGAACCATAAAAAACACCCTTGAAAAACCCGGTTCACTTTAACAACAGCCTGTGGAACGTTTTGGTGCCCCGCTGTGGTAGTAATGCAGAAATCTTGTTAATCTGTCACTAGAACCCCAAAAAACACCCTTAACAACCCATTAATCTACCAATCACCCAATAGAACCATAAAAACACCCTTGAAAAACCCGCGTCACTTTAACAACACCCTGTGGAACGTTTTGGTGCCCCACTGTGGTAGTAATGCAGAAATCTTGTTAATCTGTCACTAGAACCCCAAAAAACACCCTTAACAACCCATTAATCTACCAATCAGCCACTAGAACCATAGAAACACCCTTGAAAAACCCGCGTCACTTTAACAACAGCCTGTGGAACGTTTTGGTGCCCCGCTGTGGTAGAGAGTTTAAGAATATAGTTGCAGTATTTCAAAATTTACCTCCACAGTCCTTCTGCTGCATCCTGAACCTCCACATTGAAAGGGTCCTTGCTCTGTACCTCCACTCCTGTAGGATCTAGGACTTTGAACCCTCCTCCTCCTCCTCCTCCTCCTCCTCCTCCTCCTCTGTCCAGAAATGTGCAGGTGAAGAATGTGTTAAGTCCAATTGTGGAGTCTATGTAAGTTCGTATGTCTGTCTCTCCTGCCTCCATTGTGGCTGTGTCCTCGCTTACCTGAGAGAGAGAGAGAGAGAGAGAGAGAGAGAGAGAGAGAGAGAGAGAGAGAGAGAGAGAGAGAGAGAGAGAGACATTCACTATCAATCTTTTAAAACAACGACAACAATAGCAGCAACAACAGCAACAAAAGCAACAACAACAACAACAGGAACTTCTACTACTACTACTACTATTGCTATTTTGGTGATAAATTTATATATAAAATACTGAAAAAAGATAAAGAAAAGATAGATTTCAGTTTAATAATGATGCGGAGGAGGAGGAGGAGGAGGAGGAGGAGGAGGAGGAGGAGGAGGAGGAGGAGGAGGAG
>NW_026973666.1:4245000-4250000 GCF_035594125.1 Scylla paramamosain
TACTACTACTACTACTACTACTGCCACGTACCCAGGCAAGGCGGGGTCTAGCGGAGCCTTGGAGAGCAGGATTACGACACTCGGCACCTCTCTCGTTACCTTCAGAGTGTCAAGTCCCTGCATCTTGGGTTCCCAGTACTCGTATACTCTGCAGGAGAGATTTACATGAGTTACCCTTGAAGAAAACGAGGGGTGACTTGTGTATGTTAGAATAGTGATGGAAAGTCAATGAAAACGGTGGAAAAATGTACTAGATAAGACTGGTAAACATGATAAAAATAAAGAAAACATTGGATAGAGAGAGTTAGTTTAGTTACACTTAAAAAAAACGAGGGGTGACTTGTGTATGTTAGAATACTGATGGAAAATCGATAAAAACGGTGGAAAATGTTTGAATTAAGAGTGAAAAAACATGAAAAAAAAGGTATAGAAAATGTTAGATGAAGCTGCACAATCGCGTGTACTTAGAGAAGATATTTAGATAAGTGACCCTTGAAGAAAACGAGGGTGGACTTATTAAACTTTGTGAATATGAGAACTGTGATAGAAAAATAATGCAAACAGTATAAAAAACGTAAAATAAGACTGGAATAACGTAAAATAAACAAAAAAAAAAGATAGAGAAAAATTAGATTAGTAACCCATGAAGAAAATGAGGAAAGACTTGTTAAAATTTGTGAACGTTAGAAATATGATAGAAAATTAATGAAAACGGTACAAAAAATAAATAAATAAATAAAAATAAGATAGAAAAAACAGAACCACAGAAAACGTTAGACACAGAAGAAAATGAGGGAGGACTTACAAAAAATTCGTTAACCGTAGAATCACTTTAGAAAATTAATGAAAACAGTATAAAAAAAAACAAAATAAGATAGAAAAACAGAAAAGGAATTACAGAAAACGTTAGACACAGAAGAAAATGAGGGAGGACTTACCAAAAATGCGTTAATAGTAGAATCGCTTTAGAAAATTAATGAAAACAAAAAAATAAATAAATAAAAATAAAATAACATTGAAAAAACAAAAGAAACTTAAAAAAAAAATATTTACTACTACTACTACTACTACTACTACTACTACTACTACTACTACTACTACTACTACTACCCCTACCTCCCCTTCACCACCCTCACCTCCTGTATGCCAAAGCTGTGAGTTGATGAAGTGTGTGTGTGTGTCTCCTTTTGACAATCTGGACGCACGTGATGGCCTTGGATGTGGCCACGCCGCTTGCCAGGCACACCACACACCCTGCCGCGTCCAGCCTGGTGACGCGCACATAGAGTTAAGGGCGTCAGGTTTGTATATACGTGAAAATGTTACAGGAAATGAGAAAATGTTAAGGAAAATGGAGGGAATGATGAAGTTTATGGGAAGATTAAGAAAATATTCGTAAATGTTAAAGGGAATTATTGATGTTTGTCCAAAAAAATATATATTAAAACAAAAATAATAAAAAAACATACCAAAAAATATCAAAAAACACCAAAAATAACAAATAAATAAAAAAATAACAATAAAACACTCAAAAATAACGAAAACAAAGAAAAAAACAATTACAAACCAAAAAAAAATTTCAAAAACACCAAAAAATAAAAAAAACACCCAAAAAACAAACAAGCAAACAAACAAACAAACAAACAAACAAACAAACACACTCACCTTTCCGTCATCTGATCAATAAGTTTCTTCATTCTTCCACTGGGCGTCACCTCCACCCTCCCCCCTCTGGCACCACCACTCCCTGCCACGCCCCATCCACCTCCACCCCCTTCCTCATTGCGCCCCTTGCTGTACCTCTCCACTGCACAGGAGGAGGAGGAGGAGGAGGAGGAGAGAAGATGATTTTGTTAGTATTGTTGGAAAATAATGGAGGATGAAGAAAAGAAGAGAAGATTTTTGTTTCATTGTTGACAAAAAAGGAGGAGGAGGAGGAGGAGGAGGAAGAGGAGAAGATAATTTTTTTTAATCTATTTATTTACTTCTATTTTCATTTATTTATTCATATTCATTATTTATTTATCATTTTGCTTTTTACACTAATACTTAACTAACCTAACCTAACCTAACCTAACCTAACTAACCCTACCTAACCTAACCTAACCTAACCTAACTTAACCTAACCTAACTTAACCTAACCTAACCTAACCTAACCTAACCTACCTTAACCTAACCTAACCTAACCTAACTTAACCTAACCTAACTTAACCTAACCTAACCTAACCTAACCTAACCTAACCTACCTTAACCTAACCTAACCTAACCTAACTTAACCTAACCTAACTTAACCTAACCTAACCTAACCTAACCTAACTTAACCTAACCTAACCTAACCTAACCTACCCTAACCTAACCTAACTACCTAATCTACAAACCTAACCTAACCTAACCTAACAAACCAAACCAAACTAGCCCAAATGTTTCACTTTCTCACTCTCATTTTCACTCAAATCACTCTTGTACAGCAGCTGTGTTCCCCCTATCACCCTACGTCACCCTGTATTAACTAATCACCCTTTATCACCCTATCAATCACCATATATCACTTTATTTGCCTCTATTTTTCATTATATCACCCTCTTTGTAAACCTGCTCACTCTATTTCCGGCTCTACGTATCTGCTATCACTTCAAATTAGATACTCCCTTATATCACCCTTAATTCACCCACACACACCCTTATCTCACCTTCCCACCACTCAGAATCACCCTTAATTCACTCATCTCACTGTCTATCACGCTATCCACCAATCACCTTCACTATTTACCTGTTTATTTAGCGTTTGTTTATCAGTCTCGCCTCCTTACCTGTGGCTAGTCTGGGTCTCGGTCTGGGTCCGGACGGGTGGTTTGTTTTGGTCTTGATCTTGATCTTGAGGTGACTGGTGGCTCGGGGGGTCTCTTGGATGGGTAACTGTAGCAGAAGACTAACAGATGAAAGAGAAGAGGGAAAAAAAGAAACAGTATAATTTATAGTAAGTATTTCTACGTCTGGCACGCCGCGTTCTGTCCAGGATCTCGTACAGCTTCTATCATCCTCTTGTTCGTCTCTGCAAAGTTCCAGAAGTCTTGTCAACCATTTCCTTTCGATCTCCACGCATGATAGGAATGAAAGAGTGGAGAAGACAGGAAGGGGTGGCTGGTGTTGTGGTGTTGTTGCTGAGACGGTGCAGAGAGGCGTGTGAAAGGACGAATGAACCAGGATAGAACAAGGAACACGAGGGTAGAACAAGGAACACCAGAATAGAACACAAAACACCAGAAGAGAACACAAAACACCAGAATAGAACACAAAACACCAGAACAGAACACAAAACACCAGAACAGAACACAAAACACCAAGCTAGTACACCAAGATAGATAGAACACAAAATAACGTGTCCAAGCTTGAAAAATTTAAGTTTAGGAAAGAGATAGAAAAAAATTAGTTCTCAGATAGTGTAGAACAGATACACTAATCATATTGTTAGTACTGGGACACGTTAGGGAGAAGATTACACGAATTTATGGATAGGGATGATAGGTAGAAATAGGTAGGCCTTATATAGGGGCAGCCACGTGTAGGCCTGGTCACTTCTTGCAACTTCTCTAATTTCTTTCGTTCTTACAAGGAGTTTTTGGGGAGACTGTGGCGTGGTGGACGAAGGAACAGTTAGTGTAGTGGTTCTTATTCATTTTTCCTTTTTTTTCAACTTTCTACAGCAGTTGTCGATCGAAAGGCGTGGTTTAGGAGTGGTCCCGAGCTACCTGCGTCATTAAGGTCAAGATCAAGATTGCTACTGTGTTTGTATACCGTCTTTTTCCGTCTGTCTGTCTCACCTCTCACTCAACACCACCTGCTGTACTGTCCTATCATCTTCCAAGTCACATCTGGCACACTCATCCACTGTGCATCATCCATCCATCCACTGTGCCTTGCTTCATCATCACCCACACTCACCTCATACCACCTCAAGGATTCTTTTTCCTTCCATCTACAATTTTCTCAGTCTATCTCATCCTTCCACCTGTTTCCCCTTGTATAATTCCACTGTGCTTTCTCCTTCCATCTTGTTCTCCACTTCACTCAGGCCTCCACTTCTCTGTCTATCTCATTCTTCCACTTTCTCGCATCCAATTCAGTTTCCACTCTGCCTTCTCTTCACGCGAACCATTCACGCTTATTTTGGTTCCTCCCACATCACTTGTAATCCACTGCTGTTTGCCATTATCATCCACCTCTTTCTCAAACTGCTTCCACTTTCATTCCACAGATACACGATTCTCTCAAGCCTAATCTTGTACTTAAATGTGGCTTTCGTCTTTGTGTAATTGTGTTCCACCTTGTATTACCTCTCAAAGCTTCTATTGCTGTGTACATGAGAGCTAATCTATGCTGCATCCACTTCTAACTCATCAATTTCATCTTTGTTCTATCCATTCACATCGTACCATAAATAAAATCACACAGCTGTACTCCCCCGCACTTCCCTCAGTCCTATCCTGTCGACCTAGTCCCAGTCTACCTATCCACTGGTTCACTAAGGTCATCACACCCACCCTGACTCACCCACATCCCTGAGCACTTGTATCCTTGTGTCTGTTTCAATTAATTCTCTCACGTTGTCCATAATGCATGTATCTCATTCTCATTCCTACTTAAAATCGTTACCTTGCTTTCCTCATTGCTAAACTTCACTTCAAAGTCTCTGCTATACATATTTACAGCATCTAGGACCGTTGTAGCTCTGCCAATTCATTAATAACCACTACATCAGTTGCATTACAAAAGCACACATATTTTATCATTCATCTAACTCGTCCTGACATCATTTCTCCTGAGTTTAGCAGCTAATTCCTCTGTTGAAGCTGAAAATGGTTGGTGACAATGTACAGCCTTGCCTGACTCCTCTCTCTTACTCCTCAGCCAGTCTGCTTCTGCCTCCGAGTCTGTTTTTAGCTCTCCAGTCATCATACGTGCTTCACACTCCGCTAACTACCTCTGCACTCAATTCAACC
>NW_026973666.1:4257500-4262500 GCF_035594125.1 Scylla paramamosain
ACACGATTAAATTTTTTTTTTGTATAATTCTTTAACAAATCCTCTTATCTTATCTAATACTTCTTTAAATTATCTGCAAAGGAGTGTTATATGGTGATTATAGATATAAAGAACTTCAAATAACTGTGGTGGTGGTGGTGGTTGTGGTGGTGGTGGTGGTGGTGGTGGTGGTGATGGTGGTGGTGGTGGTGGTGGTACAGGATTACGGGAAAAAAATATTATATGAATTGATGAAAGTTGATAAAAAATAAATATGATGGGTAAAAAAATGTTAATGAAGGAATAAATGAGATAAATGAAAATGATAATAGATAGATGGATGGATAAATAAATAAATAAAAGGAACTGAAGAAAAAATATATATGAAATAAGGAAACGAGTAAAAAAAGAGTTGAAAAAAATAAGAGAAATACTTGGAAAACTTGAAAAAAACACAAAAACACACACAAAAAAAACATACAGAAATCTGAAAAGGAACAAAAAAACACACACAAAAACAAAACACACTTGAAAATAATTAAAAAAAAACACTTGGAAAACTTGAAAAAAAACACGAACACAAAAAAAAACACGAGAACATACAGAAATTTGAAAAAGGAAGAAAAAAAACACTCATGAAAACAAAACACACTTGAAATAAGAAAAAAAAACACTCGGGAAACAAGAATCAAAACACAACACAAAAAAAACGAAAAATTCAACGAGTAGATTAAAAAAACAACAGAACGTAAAGAAACCATATTAAAAACAATAAAACAAACAAAAAAAACAATTGAAAAACACACCAGGCAATAAAAACAACAAAACACCCCAAATAAACATCGAATAAAACAAATAAAACACAAACAAACGAAATGGAACCAACAGCTAAGCGTAAACAAAGCCAGTGTTGCCAAGTTCACTGTTTTCCTTTTCAAAATCTTCTCTACGCAGATTTGGCAACGTTGGGTGTGTCCGGTAAATTCCCCGTCTCTCTCTCTCTCTCTCTCTCTCTCTCTCTCTCTCTCTCTCTCTCTCTCTCTCTCTCTCTCTGAACTGGTTTAAGTGAGGCAGTTTTAGGGACAAAATTTTGGGCCAAACAGGGAAATTTTTTTGAGATTTTAGGGAAATTTTATTGTTTTTATTGTTTTTAGGGAAATTTTGGAGAGAGAGAGAGAGAGAGAGAGAGAGAGAGAGAGAGAGAGAGAGAGAGAGAGAGAGAGATAATGAAAATAAAACCATAGCTTCCTCATTCCATTCTCTCTCTCTCTCTCTCTCTCTCTCTCTCTCTCTCTCTCTCTCTCTCTCTCTCTCTCTCTCTCTCTCGCTGTTTCATCCTTCTTACGTAATATTCCTGTTTTTGCGAGAGAGAGAGAGAGAGAGAGAGAGAGAGAGAGAGAGAGAGAGAGAGAGAGATTATGAAACAGAGAGAGAGAGAGAGAGAGAGAGAGAGAAAGAAAGAGAACAGGAAATGAGATTGAATAAACAAACAACAGAGAGAGAGAGAGAGAGAGAGAGAGAGAGAGAGAGAGAGAGAGAGAGAGAGAGAGAGAGAGAGAGAGAGAGAGAGAGAAACTCACCAAACAAACAAACGAACAAACAAACAAAACAACACAAAGATAATGAAATAAAGAAGAAAAACTTAAAAATTACGAAGAATCTAGGGAAAAAATTTTATCCCTAGACAACATAAAACAGGGAAGTCTCGAGTTCGGGAGGGATCTGGGTGGAGTCAGTGTGTCGTAGGAGAGCGTGGGGGGAGGACGTGCCGCTCTCTCCCTCCCCGAAGGATATTTTCAAACGCGTCAGGATTAATTGAAGGAGAGGAGAAGTTTGATGAAGTAAGAAAAGGATTTAGTGAAGGAAGTGAAAGAGAAGTGTTGTTTTGTATGTTTTTTTGTTTGTTTGTGTGTTTATATATATATTGTGTGTGTGTGTGTGTGCGTGTGTAGTTTTCCAGTGGTGGTAATAATGATAATAATAATAATAATAATAATATAAGAAAGAAGAAATTGTTGAGAAGAAAAACGAGGAGGAAAAAACTGAAAATCAGGAAAAATATTATATACAATTATTATTATTATTATTATTATTATTATTATTATTATTATTATTAATGTTATTATTATTATTATTATCATTATTAGTGTTGTTATTATTTCTTGTACACCTTGGTAAGTTTCATTACTTCCGGCCAGGTGTGAGTCAGGGAGAGAGAGAGAGAGAGAGAGAGAGAGAGAGAGAGAGAGAGAGAGAGTGCATATATTTAACGATTTCTTTATTTCTTTGTATTTATCAATTTATTTATTTATATTTTGACGTATTACTACTACTACTACTACTACTACTACTACTACTACTACTTCTACTACTACTACTACTACAAACATTCCTAACAATTTTAATAAGTAAATTCCCTATTTTAATCAGAGAGAGAGAGAGAGAGAGAGAGAGAGAGAGAGAGAGAATTACACTGAATATTATGAATTATTAATGATTACACTTTTAATGATGAAAGAGGAAATGTGTGTGTGTGTGTGTGTGTGTGGCAATAGTAATAGTATTCCTATCACAAACTTAAACAATTATTTCCTATCGTCTCAGTATTCTTGAAAAATTTAGCTATGCCCCCGTTTTCTTTTCCTCCCATATTCTTTATTAATTCTGTTCATCTCTTACTCTCATAATTTCCCCATCTTCTTATCAGTAACTTTTCTAATCTCCCTATTAATTTTTCCCATCCTCCCTTGCAATCATATTTCCTCGTATTTCTGTCCCTTATATAACTAATCACCCCAATGTTAACAAATCCTATTCTTCCTTATCCCATATTCTTTCAAAACCAATAAAACTGTCTTTCTTTTCTACCTATCCATGCTGTGTCAGTTATTTAAGCTTTATTTATCTCATATTTAAGTCTATTTCACTCCTATCTCATTCTAATTACTCCTATCCTACTCGGTCTTCCGGATTCTTATGCATAAATTAGTGTTTTTCATTTTTTTTTGTGCTATCAAATTATTTCAACCGCCTCTCAGTTGTATTATCTAGTTTTATTTTCATTAACGTTTCTAACTTCTTTTATTCCACAAATTAATCAAGATGGTTCCTTCCTGTTTTTCTATTTTTCCTTCCTCTTCATCTTTGGTTCATAATTTCAATCATTATTTAAGGTCTATCAAGTGTTTTTTTCTCCTTTATAATTTCTTCTTTCGCTTCATCTAGTAATCTTAGTCTTATTTTAGCCTATCTAGTTCTTTCATTACTCCTATCCTCTCCTTTTTTTGCTATTCGTCTTTACTCAAACTATTAATGTAAGGATCCCAGAATTTTTTGAGTTTGGGTGAAAAGTTTTGGTTTTCTGTTTTAGGCGGGCGTCATAGAAAACGTATATATCACTGAATCGAGTGGGGATGACTTTAATATTCTTTTCCCCCGAGGTTTAAAGGGATTTCACTGGTTTGTTTGGGGGAAATTTAAAGGTCCTGGAGCAGTTAAATTTTATATAAAGCCCGAAAGAAAAATGCTTAACTAGAGTTGTTTAATATGTCACAGAATTAAGAAAAACAGGAAAAAACTGTAATGAAAACGTAAAAATCTTGTACCGTTTTCTTTAACACCACGTATCTGAAAATTACTGTCCGTTTCTCTCCCATATCACAAGTTTACTGATATTTTCCCCTATCCATCTATCCTATAAAACTTCACGCCTCATTTTTAACCTCCATCACATCCTATTAACCCTATCACATCCTGCTGTAACCCTTTCAGCACTCGTATCAGTCACATTCCCTCCTATGTCTTCTATTTCACTACATAATCATTTCATATCAACCCTTTGTGTACGTCTGTCTGTCAATATCTGTTTAGTTGTATTTTAAAGTCCTATTATTATTATTTTCCCTGTCTCACGCCCAACGCCCTCCTGTCCACAGCTTTTCAGAAATGGATGGGTTTTTCCTATCAATCTTCCTCGCTGTGTGCATTGTGGTGGCAGTCCTCGTGCGGTGCCTGTGTTACCGCCTCTCCTGCGTCAGAGAACTCCTTTCCGGCGCCCCTGAGAGTCACCCAGGGGAGGAAATTCTACCTCGAACTACCGCTACTGTCATCACCCCAGCCAGGCATTCCAGGGTCACGTCCACTGTGGGTGTAAACATACCTGATTCACCAATGCCTCAACATGGTGCTGTGTTTACAATCTATACGTTTCCAGAGCAGGACTCCCCCAGGCCGCCCCCACGCACCCCAGAGCCGCCCAAATATTGTTCCCTCCCTCAGGATTTACCCCCGAAATATGAAGATTTATTCCCCCTTGCCGATTTTGCGCTGGCGTGTAAAAATAGCGGTGTCTCTGGTGTCAAAGTGGTGAATAATAATTACACTAGTGAGAATAATAATAGTAATGGTGGTGGTGGTGGTGGTGGTGGTGGTAGTGGTGGTGATAGTCAGGTTAACGCCAATGCTTCTACCAGTAGTATGCATAAAGATACTATTCCTACTACTCCTCCTACTACTACCACTACAGATAGTACTGCTACTACTACTACTACTACTACAGACAATACCACCACCACTACTACCACTACTACTTCTACTACACTATCACCACCATCTACTTTAGACATTCCCACTACTACTACTACTACTACTACTGCTGCTGCTACTACCCCCCAGCCCTCCCACCCCCTCCCCCTCGCCAAACAGATCACCCAGACCAAATAGATTGAATACTACTACTACTACTACTACTAATTCTACTACTACTACTACTACTACGACACCTCCAGCCCTCCCTCCCCTCCCCCTCTCCCAATAGATCCCCAATGACTAATAGAAGATGAAAAAGAGTAAATTTGTAATTATTATTAAGTCTTAAAGTTTACTTGAGAACCCCTCCAAAAATCCCTCATAGAAAACGGTTACTTGGAGAAAATGGAGGATTGAAGGGGAAAAAAGTGATGGGTTGATGGAATGGTGAATAAATATGAAGGTTGTGAAGGAAAGTGATGGAAATAGAAGGA
>NW_026973666.1:4275000-4297500 GCF_035594125.1 Scylla paramamosain
ATTTACGTGAGTCCCGGGTATCAACTCGAAAAGGAGAAGAGACACAGATAGAGAGAGAGAGAGAGAGAGAGAGAGAGAGAGAGAGAGAGAGAGAGAGAGAATTTTTTTTAACTAATCACTCGTATTTATTCATGATAGTATTAGTAGTAGTAATAGTAATAGTAGTAAATGAGGAGGAAGAGAAAAAAAGGAGAAAGGAAGATAAAAAGAGGGGGAAAGTGATAAGGAAGAGGAGAAGAATGCGAAAAAGAAGAGAAGAGGAAGAAGAGAATGAAGATAAGAAGATGAGCAGGAAGAAGAAGAAAGTGGAAAAGAAAAACACGAAGAGGAGGAAGTGGAAGAAGAAGAAGAACTGGTACAAGAAGTGAAAAATAAAGAAGAAAAAAAAAAAGACAAATAGTAGTAGTAGTAGTAGTAGTAGTAGTAATAGTAATAGTATTCATTAATAACTATCACCCGTCATTCTATTTATGTATATCTCTTTTTTTACGTACGTTTCTTAATAAAAATAATATTATGAATGTTTGTTTTATTTTCTTAGAGAGAGAGAGAGAGAGAGAGAGAGAGAGAGAGAGAGAGAGAGGACATGACAAGATTGAGTTATTATTTATGTCTACGTCACTCTCTCTCTCTCTCTCTCTCTCTCTCTCTCTCTCTCTCTCTCTCTCTCTCTCTCTCTCTCTCTCTCTCTCTCTCTCTCTCTCTCTCTCATGAGTAGGGAGAAAATAACATATAAAGAAATTTGTAACAAGGGAAAAAAACATAAATAAATAAAACAAAAACTAAATATAAAACAAGTGAAGATATAACTGCGTCCCTTAAATTAAAAAAATAAATAAATAAAAATTATATAACAATGCTTTAGAATATTTCGTATTGCTTAATTTGATTAGAGAGAGAGTGTAGTTTAAGAAGCCTTTTTAATGTTTTTTTTTTTATATTCTATTAATATCAAACACAATAATACTGTAAATAAAATAATAATTGTAAAGTTTAAAGGAACAGTCTCGAAGCACCAGCTGATTCGGACCTAGACCAAGACCGAGACTCGTGAGGCCTGCACGCGTACAAAGGTGAGGACAAATTATATTTTTTCACTATTTCCAGCATTTCTAGGGCACTGCCTTTTATATCCTTCACTGTAGGACTCAATAAGGACATAATCTTTACGTAGTGTGTCTTAGATATTCCGAAATAAGGGTAGATAAGGAGAAATAAGGTGATGTATTAGGTGACATGTTGGTAATGGCGATGTGAACGGAGGTAAATTAAGATTGACAACATTTTCTCATTTTTTTACCATTTCTAGGGCACTGGTCTAAATACCCTTCTCTGTGGAACTTAATCAGGACCTAAACTTCGCGTAGGATGCCTCAGATAACCTGGTACAAAGCTAGATAAGGAGAAATAACGCGATGTATTGGATGAGACGTATCTAATGGCGGCTGGAATGAAGTAAAACAAGATTGACAATATTTTCATTTTTTCTTTATTTTTACCATTTCTAGGGCACTGCTTTGAATATCCTTCTCTGTAGGACTCACGAAGGACCTAATCTTCATGTAGGATGCCTTAGATAACCTGAAATAAGGGTAGATAAGAAGAAAAAAGGCGAAATATTAGATGATCAATAATGGCGATGTGAATGGAGGAGGTAAGCTGATTTTTTTTTTTTTTTTTTTTTACCATTTCTAGGACATTGCCTTGAATATCCTTCACTGTAGGACTCACTAAGGACCTAATCTTCATGTAGGATGCCTTAGATAACCTGAAATAAGGATAGATAAGGAGAAATAACGTGAAATAGTAGGTTGACGTCAGAAATAGCGAATGAAATGTGATTGACAATATTTCTTTGATTTTAACCTTTTTTTTTATCGTTATAGAAAGAATAATTGTGTTTTATTGTTATATTTAATATTTAGGGAGAAAACACTTTATTCTTGTACGTAATTAAGTTTTATTTATTTATTTATTTATTTATTTATTTATTTATTTATTTAGCTATTATTCTTGTGCTTAATTTAATTCTTGTTTACTTTGACATTTTGTTTCAGGATTAGGAAGAAAAAAAAAAAAAACGCTTCTCTTTGTGCAGGTATTGTATTTTAAAGAATATTGTTCATTTCACAGGATTTGGTGCAGTGGGAAATAAAATGAATAAAATAAACGAAATAAATTGATAACGTAATAATAATAATAATAATAATAATAATAATAATAATAATAATAATAATAATAATAATAGAAGTTTTGGTTTAAAATTACATATGCAGGAATTATCTTATCTTTCAATCTTTCATTCTTTTTTTTTTTCATTTCCGACAATTATTATTTTTTTCCTTCTTTCTTTCTTTATTTTGTTCCATCTCATATTTATCTGCTGTTGTTTTCTTTCTTTTTTTATCTTTTATTGTTCAGTTTTTTATTACTTCATCCTTAATTTTCCTTCTTCCTTCCTTTCATCCTTCCTTCCTTCCTTCGTTTTTTTTAAGTTTTGTCATCCACAGTTACATAATTTCTCCACGTTTTCTTTAAGTTCTACCATAACACACTCCATTTTCTATTTTTCTTCCTCTAAGTTCAAATTTTCTCGTTTTTTTTTTCTATTTTCGTATTCTTTTTATTATTTATTTAAGTTTCTCCATAATTCACTAACGTTTTCTCTCTTCCTTCCTCCCAGTTCAAATTTACACTCGTTTTCTTATAATTTCTCCTTCAGTTTCTATTTTTATTCTTATAAGTTCAAATTTTCACCCGTTTTCTGTTATTTTCGTATTTTTTATTATTTATTTAAGTTTCTCCATAATTCACTAACGTTTTCTCTCTTCCTTCTTCCCAGTTCAAATTTACACTCGTTTTCTTTTAATTTCTCCTTCAGTTTCTATTTTTATTCTTGTAAGTTCAAATTTTCACCCGTTTTCTGTTATTTTCGTATTTTTTTATTATTTATTTAAGTTTCTCCATAATTCACTAACGTTTTCTCTCTTCCTTCCTCTCAGTTCAAATTTACACGTTTTCTTATAATTTATCCTTCAAGTTCACACACACACGCCAGTCAACCGTTCCTTTAACTAAATCAATCAAATAAAAAATAAATCAAATAAAATAAAAGGTAATTAAAAAAGAAAAAGTAAATAATGAAAATAATATTGGCATTAAATTATTTATTCGTGATATTTTATTTTATTTTTTTTAACTGGAGACACGCGAGGCTGAAAAAAAAAATAGATGAAAAAAAAAGAAAATAAAAGAAAGGAAAAATCTGATGCATACAAACATACACACATACAAATATTGTGGTTTTAAAATACACTAAAATACATTATACAGACACAGGGAAGAAATATATCCATAGTTGTTCTGTACATCTTTGACGGACAGACAGACAGACAGACACTTGGAATAAGATGACTAAATAAATAAATAAATAAATAAATAGTTTTGGATAAATCTTTTGTATTGTGATGATGGCAATGATAATAATTATGGCGATAAGAGACAGACAGACAGACAGACAGACAGACAGACAAACAGACAGATAGATAGATAGACAGACTATGAATAAAGAAAAATAAAAAAAAGCCTGATAGATACTTGTATTATGTCACTGGAATAATAATGACAGACAGACAGACAGACAGACAGATAGACGTGGAGGTTATGAATAAAAAAAGAGAAAAATATATATATTCTTGTATTATAACATTAGAATGATAATAGTAATAGTAATAGTAATAATAATAATAATAATAATAATAATAATAATAATAATAATAATAATGACAGACAAAAAAGTAAATAAAAAATCTTGATAATTTTCTGTATATGACTTAGGAATAATAATAATAATAATAATAACAATCAAACACAAACAATGATAATAATAATAATAATAATAATAATAATAATAATAATAATAATAATAATAATAACACAGACTACATATTTATATTACACTCAATACAATATGCAATATATATATATATATATATATATATATATATATATATATATATATATATATATATATATATATATATATATATATATATATATATATATATATATATATATATACTTTTATTCTGCGCTTGCCTAAATATCTAAATAACAGAGAGAGAGAGAGAGAGAGAGAGAGAGAGAGAGAGAGAGAGAGAGAGAGAGAGAGATGGTATGGTATTTTTTGTGTCATAATAAATGTACCATAGATGTAATTTTTTTGGTTTAGGTTAGGTTAAGTTGTCAGGTTAGGTTAGGTTAGGTTAGGTTAGGGACTGGTAAAAGATAGATTTGGTTGATTAGGTTAGGTCAGGATAGGTCAGGTTAGTTTAAAAGGTCTGTGTTTGTTGGGTTTATGATTGGTCAAGTTTGAGTAAATTAGTTTTGTTAGGTTAAGGTCCATATTAGGTTAAGTTAATTTAGACCTAACCAACCCAACTCAACCCAAACCAAACCAAACCAAACCAAACCAAGCCAAACCAAACCCAAGCTAAACCAAACCTCACCAACACAACACAACACAACACAACACAAACTAACCCATTGCAACCCAACCTAACCCAACCCAACACAACCTAACCCAACCCAACCCAACCTCACCAACACAACCTCACCAACCCAACCTCACTGACCCAACCTAACCTAACCTCACTGACCCAACCTCACCAACACAACCTTACTAACCCAACCTCACCAACACAACCTCACCAACACAACCTAACCTAACCTCACTGACCCAACCTCACCAACCCAACCTCACTGACCCAACCTTACTGACCGAACCTCACCAACCCAACCTTACTGACCCAACCTCACCAACCCAGCCTTACTAACCCAACCTCACCAGGCCAGTCTTCCCCAGCCACACCAAAAAACCTCACTATGGCACAACTTGAAATCATCTTTACAAACCATTACAGAATCTCAAGAAATTATCGATCTAGCTGATGTTGTTAATGTGTTCTCCCTACTAACGATCTAACGGCTTAATGGCTCGACAGGTGCTCTCTAAGACATGGCCACTAACTGCTGTGGTGCTTGAGCTTGTTATGTCTCTATTATGCTTCTCTGGAAATCCCTAGCTAATTATTCTATCTTGTCCCTGTGTACGCTGTTTATCAAATGGTTCTTCTTCTTCTTCTTTTCTTTTTATGTCTAGAAATATTATAGCAACATTAGGTTATATATTGTGTGTGTGTGTGTGTGTGTGTGTGTGTGTATGGTTGGCTGTTTCTGGTGTCTGTCTATCTGTCTGTCTTTTTTTACTCATCTCTCTTAGCACTGTCTGTCTGTCTGTCTGTCTGTCTGTCTGTCTATGGGTTAATCTTGTCTGTTTTCATTCAGTCTGTTTGCTATTTCTATAATGGCTAATTGAATCTGTCTGTATGTCTGTTTGTGGCTTGATTCTGTCTCTCTCAATGCTGTGTCCTTAAATTATGTCTCTTTTAGTGCTGTGTCTAAAGTCTATCTCTTTCAATGCTGTGTGTGTCGAAATTCTCTCTCTTTCAATGCTGTGTGTGTCAAAATTATCTGTGTCAATGCTGTGTGTCTAATTTATCAGTTTTTCAATGCTGTGTGTGTCAAAATTATCTCTTTCAATGCTGTGTGTGTCCTGGCTGCTAATT
Source organism: Scylla paramamosain (assembly GCF_035594125.1). Classification (NCBI taxonomy): domain Eukaryota; kingdom Metazoa; phylum Arthropoda; class Malacostraca; order Decapoda; family Portunidae; genus Scylla; species Scylla paramamosain. The sequence goes on from NW_026973666.1 coordinate 4,280,628, forward strand.
CTATGCTGTGGCTGAAGGCTCTCTCTCTCTATGCTGTGTGTGTCTTCCTGTGTGTAATCTATGCATGTTACTGGCTTGATCTTTCATTTAATCCTACGTTGTCTAAGTTTCTGTGGCTCATTTAAATTCATGCTGTCTTGGTTTATTATCTCTATGCTGTGTTTGGTTCTCTAATGGCTGTTGATGGCTTAAATTCTGTCTTTTTTTGCTGTGTGGCTTTGTTTGCTTGTATGCTCAACTGTGTCTAGTCTATGGCTCTCTCGTCTTGCTAGTTAAGGGTTGTTAAGTCCCTTGTTACAGCCCTGCTTAAGTTTTCTCTAATCTATCTGGCTTAAGTGCCTATTTCTACACTTTGTGGCTTGTATGTAACCCAGTGTCCCTTTGTTACAGAGACAACATGGCACCCACTACTGCTTCAATGCTCTGCTGGGTGTGCGATGATTACTGGTTTCTGGGCACTGGTAAGGCATTGGAAGCTCTGTCTATGCTTGTGTGTGTGTGTGTGTGTGTGTGTGTGTGTGTGTGAGGCCCCATTTTCTAGCTAACTCCTGCATATTGTGGTTCTCTCAGGTTCGGACACATTCGGTGATGCATGGAGTGTGTGTCAGCGAACTGTTGCTGTTTGTTATGGTTTTGTTTGTCTTCTAGGTGTGTTTGTGTCCGTTTGATACATTGGCTAACTCCTACATCTTGTTTTTATTGTTTTGTGTCTGTTTGTGTGGGAAAATGTGTCTTATCTGTTGATTCCTGTGTTTTTGTGTTTGTTTTGGTCTGTTTGATACACCCGCTACTAATACTTCTTGTTGTAATTGTTGTTTTTATCGTTTTGTGTCTTTATTTGTGCGGGGAAACGTGCCTTAATAATACACTCGGTAAAACTTCTTCTTGTTTTCTGTTCGGTTCCTCACATCTCAAATTACATGCCTGAGTCCTCATTAACTACTACTGCTACTTATTATGTTTGTTTTAATCTTCCCTGCCTTTGTTTTGGGTTCATTTCAACTTTGTATTATTGTTCCCTGTGTTACGTTGCTTGTGTCTGTCTCAAAGTCTCGTATTTCCTGCCTGTGTCCTTGCTAACTGCTACCACTACTTGTTATGGCTGTTTCCTGTTCTTTTCTAACTTCATTTTGTGTCTTTTTATATTTCTGCTGACTCTTAATGCTTATTGGTGCTGTTTTTTATTTGTTTGTTTGTTTGTGTCTAGTTTGAAATGCTCGCTACTTTTATTTCTTATTGTTTTTCTGTCTTCCCAAGCGTTGTTTTGGGTATTTTGTCACACACTCGCTAACTTCTAAACCTCACTATTATTGTATCCATCTGTTTGTGTCTGGTTTGAAATATTCACCTCTACTACTCATTAATATTGTTTTCCTGTCTTTTCCTAGTTTGGGTCTTTTTTCAAATATTTGCTACTACTACTACTTGTTATGTTCCTGGCTTGCTTTGTGTCTATTTGGTCTGTTTTATACTCTAACAAACATATAACCTCAGCATTCAAGGGAAAACATGAAGTAAGATGCAGTTACAATGATAAATAATGGATAGTTTTTCGCTGGTTTGCTATAACGACGAGAATAACGCTAATTTGTCACCAAGTATTGGACACAAGTGTAAACAATGCACTGAGGAGGCTGGTGGGGTGTTGGTGGTGGTACAACACAGGACGGGAAGGTGCCAACTCCAGCTTAGGGTGAAAGAGTGCCAGGGTTTGTGGGTAGAGAAGTGAATGATGGTGCCAGGTTGTGTCATTGGAGAGGACGTTTCTATCTTCTTTCACTGTATCACCCTCGTTTTGTCTTCCACTGTGGTAGGATGACTTCAGATTTTGTCTCCAGCTTAGAGTGAGAGTGGTAGGGGCTTGTGGGTAGAGAAGTGAAAGGTGGTGCCAGGCTGTGTCATTGGAGAGGATGTTTCTAACTTCTTTCACTGTGTTAGTCTTATTTCATCTTCCACTGGGGCAAAACTTTAGATTCTGTCAACTCAAGCTTAGAGTGAAAGAGTGGCAGCGTTTGTGTCGCTAGAGTTGATGGGAACTTTTCGAGATGTTTCTTTCTTTCTCTTTCACTGTATTAGCCTTGTTTTGCCTTCCACTGTGGTAAAATGACTTCAAATTCTGTCTCCAGTTCAGAGTGAAAGAGTGGCAGAGTTTGTGTCACTAGAGTTGATGGGAACTTTTCGAGATGTTTCTTTCTTTCACTGTATTAGCCTTGTTCTGCCTTCCACTGTGGTAAAATGACTTCAAATTCTGTCTCCAGTTCAGAGTGAAAGTTTGCACACAGGACAGAACCATGAGCAGAACCACCACCACCACCACCACCAGGGACAGACACACGGAAAGAAACACATAACACATGAAAATCAAGGGTGGGCTGCCGGCAACAAGTTGGTCTGGCTGAGTGGCGTACAAATGTGTGGTTCTCTGTGGTCCAGGGGTACAGTGGGTTAAAATGTATTCACTAACAATTTGGCTTCATCCTATCTCATCCAGCTTCCTTAGACTGACAGAACAAGACCAGAATTGACAGTTTGGCTTCACTTACAAATGTTTTAGAAATGTGGACTTTACTTTAAACTAAATTAACCCCACAAGACCAACAAAACGAGACGCAACTTTACGAAATGAACTTTGAATACCCCTAGAAACACACATCTCCAACTTAATCCAAACTAAACTAAGCCAAAATAACTTTACAAAAAATGAACTTTGAATACCTTAGAAACACACATCTCTAACTTAACCCAAACTAAGCCTAAGATCCACAAAATAAGACGTAACTTAGCAAAATAAACTTAGAACACTAAAAAAAAAACACATCTTTAATCTTGAAAAACATCTGGGAGGCCACAGTTCACTCATCTTAACCCAGACACACCTCCCCTTGACGCACCCCAACAGACCCACACATACCTTAACTAAACAAGCCACATGAAGCCAAACCTAATATCATTCTTTTACTTCAAACTTAATATCATTCTTTTACTTATCTTATTAACAGATCCACCTTTGCCACAGCCCTCTAAACATCTAGCAATACAGGGATGGACAAGACGCAGCAACACAGTGGGGAGGGCGTCACAGCACAGACAGACGGACAGATGTGTATGGAACAGAGAGAAAAACCTTGCATGTCGTTACGTTAGGTTAGGTTAGCTGTGCGTTTGGGTGTTTCGTGGTGGTAATTGTGTGTGTTTGTGCATGTGTAAAACGTTTGTGCTAATTTGTGTAGGTGTGTACTAGTTGACCTGTGTGTGTGAGTGTGTGTGTGTTTTCGAGACACTTTCCTACTTCCCTACTCTCTTTTTGGCTTCCTGAATTTAGTCTTGTTTCGGTAAAGGAGTGGTTTAGAATTAATGTTTTAAGCTCTAGATACAGAAGGAAAATATCTGAGGTTGAGTATTTAGGCAATTTTAAAGAAAAAGACAACTTGGTGATGCTCGCCAAACAGAACATGAGGTAATTTTGAATTGAGGTACTTCTGTCATGCTTCACGTAAGAAGGAAAAGTTTATTTAAGCTCAAGAAAGATTAGCGTTCCCAATTAAGGATGGATAAAGGAATGATTTTGACACGTTCGCAAAAAAAAATGTTCTCACTTAAGGATAAATAGATATAGTTTGAAGTCATGTCCCAGAAAGATCTCAGTGTTCAATTAGGTGGTGAATAGAAAGATGTGTTTGTCAGAATAAATAGAGAAAATATAAATGAGCATAAATTTGTCCAGGCAAAGAAAAAGATGAATAAGATGTGTTTGTCAGGATAAATGCTAAAAAACACAAAAGCATTCCCAATCAAGAGATGAATAGAAAGATGCATTTGTCTGGATAAATAGAGAGATAATTTAATCAAGCATAAATTTGTTCAGGCAAAGAGAAAGATGAATAAGATGTGTTTGTGAGGATAAATCAAGATACGCTCACTCATGCTAAGAAATAAACACAAGCATTCCCAATTAAAGATGAACAGAAGGATGCATTTGTCAGGATAAATAGATAATTCAACTAATCATTAGAAAAAACACTCACTCGTGCTTAAAAAAAAAAAACACCAGCACTCCGAGCTCAGAAAAAACAGCGACAAAGTTCCAGTCGTGCTCGGAAAAGAAATGTCGCAACTCAAAAAATTATCATTCATGCTCGACAAAACATAAATAAGCATTCGCGGTGAAGGATGGAGAGAAAGATGCATCATTCGTGCTCCAAACAATGTATTCTCAATCAGAGGATGGATAAAAGCAGCAGATGTCTTCGTCTTCATGCTCACAATAAATACATTTGTAATATTCATGACACTGAGTGAATTGTAAACAAGCTGGGAGGAAAAAAGTTTACAAGCTGAGTGAGAATGGTAATAATAAGCTTGTAGACACTAAATGGAAATATGTTTAGTCTTTCTCCATTGATAAATGGAAAAACAAGGGCTATTATCAACAAGATCAGTAGAATATATGTTTAAAATCTTCCTCTATTGATCAATAATTAGAAACACAAGGGCTATTAACAAGATAAGTAAGGATATAAGTTTAAAATCTTCCTCTTTTGATAAACAGAAAAACAAGGGCTATTATTAACAAGATGAGTAGAATATGTTTAAAATCTTCCTCCATTGATCGATAATTAGAAACACAAGGGCTATTAAATAACAAGATAAGTAAGGATATAAGTTTAAAATCTTCCTCCATTAATGAAAAAGAAAAACAAGACCTATTTACAAGTAAGTAATTAATAAGCTTGGCCCAAATGGAGATAAGTTTCAAATCTTCCTCCTTTAAAAGATAAACAAAAGAAAGCCTATTAACAAGCTGGCAGGAAAAGAAGCTTAAACTGCATAAGAAGAAGCAACTTTTGTGACTAGACTGGGATTCAATAGACCTCCTTAACCAAAAAAATAAGTAAATAAATAAATAAACAAACAAACATAAGTTCAGAATATTAAAAGAAAAAAAAATACCAGTTCATCTTACACCTTTGAAATTTGAGACTCTAAAGCGACATTTTCACAACCTTTGGTAAACTTAACGTAGAAAAGTGAAGAACGAAACGAAAACGACAAAATCAGGTACAGAATAAAGCGGAAACACCATTAACACAATTCACAACCTCACACCTTCAGATAGTTTTTACAACCTTGGTAAAAAAAAAAAAAAGAAAAAAACAGCACACAAAAAAACAAGCATATTAAAAAAAAAAAGATAAATAAATAAAAATAAATAAATATAAGAAAAAAATTAATTCAACTCACAATCTTGAAATCTGAGACGCTAAAACTTCAGACATTTCTCACAACCTTGGGAAAAACAAACACAAAAAACATAAATAAATAAATAAATAAATAAATAAATAAATAAATAAATAAATAATAATAATAATAAAAGAACCACCACCACCACCACAAATTTACCTCACAACCTTCAAATCTGAGACTCCGAAGCCTTCATAGCCATTCTTCACAACCCTGGGAGGAAATAAAGAAGCACACACAACTTACGAGGCTAAAAATGAAAGTACATGAGTGAACTCGTAACAGACACACGGACAGACAGACGAGTGTTGGCTAGACAGACTCGAGGACGTCAATCAGAGACGGAATGACTGGAAGTTGACTTAGAATTGAGTTGGTTTTGTGTATGGACGGGAAGAGAGAGAGAGAGAGGGAGAGGGACATACACAAGCCATTGCAACAAATACTTTATCATATATAATTCTTAAAATGTCAGATTAGGGAGGTTAGCTGTGTGTGTGTGTGTGTGTGTGTGTGTGTGTGTGTGTGTGTGTGTGTGTGTGTGTGTGTGTGTGTGTGTGTGTGTGTGTGTGTGTGTATGGCTCACTACTGCCACTACGACTAGATGCGTACAGAGTTGCTACAATGCTGTGGGCCCATGTGCATCTGTGTGCGTGTGTGTGGGTGAGAGCGTGCACGTACCCCCGCCACGGCCATGAAGCGCGCGGCCGAGTCTGCATGTGTGTACGAGTGTGGCCCTGTAGCTGGCTGGCAGGCTAGCTAGCAGCAACACAACAACAACAACAACAACAAGAGCAGCCCCACGCGTCACCCCAGGCCAAACAACGCACTAGGGGGTGGGGGGGGGAAGGGAGCAGCAGACAACCCGACCACAACCCAACCACGACCTGACCACAACCTGCCCACCACAAACTGACCATGACCTGACCAAGACCTATGTGGGTGATCACGAGACGCTCTTCTTGGGGGACTTAGCGGGAGACTTTGCAGCTGATGACTTTGCAACAGGGGACTTGGCGACAGGGGATCTAGGCTGTGGGGACTTGTAGGGGTGCTTCCCGTGGCCCCTGGCAGAGTGCGGGGAACTTGGGGAGACCAGAGGAGACGATCCACGCGAGTTCTTTCCATATAAGTTCTTGGTGATGGCAAGTGTTGTTGGGTGATCTCTTGCTGGCGTGGTAGGGGGGGAGATGCCTAACGGAGGGGTTATGGAGGTGCCGAGATGTCCCCCTTTCTTCTTGGGGCTCTCCAGGGGGCTGCGGCTGGGGGAGCTTGGCACGGTGGTCTTGACTGGGACGGTTGGAGCCATGTGGGGTAGAATCAAGGTTTTCATGTCCATAAATTGCTTGTGGATTTCCTCCTGTGGGTAGAGAGAGAGACGGTTGGATGGTGGTGGCTGTTTTAGGTGGTGGTGGTGTTTTGAGGATGGAAAGATTTGTTGTATTGACGTTTGTTGGCGTTGTATTAAGGCTTGTTGTTGTTGTTGTTGTTGTTGTTTTGAGGTTATTTTATATCGTTTTTTGTTGCATTGTCATTTTTTTCCATGTGTTCTTTGTTATTTATTTTTTTGTTATTGTTATTTCTGTATGACTTGTATTTTTCATTATTTTTCACTATTACTTCCTCAGTCCTTGCTCCTCCTCTTCATAGTCCTCCTTACATCCTTATCTTCCTTGTTCCTCCTCCTCCTCCTTCCCTTCTCATGCTCCCTCTCCTCCTCCCTCTGTCATTCATCTTGATCTCAGTTACTCATCTCCTCCTCTCTCCATCTCATTCTTTTCTTAGTCATTCTCTTTGTTCTTTCGTCACAATTCATTACCTTCAGTCACTTCACTTCCTCACACTCCTTTGTAATACCTCCTCTCTTGCTCACACACACACACACACACACACACACTAACACACAGCACCTCTCTCTCTCTCTTTCTCTAATACACGCACACACGCACGCTAGCAGTAAATTATCCTGTCTCCCCTCTCCCCTCTCTCACACACCCACACTAACAGTACCTTATGTTCGCAGAGATCCTCCACCTTTGCTCCAGACTTGGCACGCAGGTAGTAATGGTGAAATACTTTACCATCCCAGAAAGCCCAAGGCACCATCTGAGGAGACACAAAGAGAAAGAGGTGAGGTGGTGTCCTGTAGGCTTTGTGTTCTGTTTCTCTGTTCCTATGTATTCATTGATTGTGGTTTTGTTTTGTTTGGGTGCTGTAGAGAGAGCATGTGAGACGAGATCGAGTTAATTTTGGCTCGTTTAAAGTTTAAGGCAATAGAGAAAGAAATGTTTGCGTGAGGGACAAAATAGAGAACAGGTTAATCTTGGCTTGTTTTTTTGTAATGTTTAGAACACTAGAGAAAGAAATATTTGCATGAGGGACAAAATAGAGAACAGGAGGTTAATCTTGGCTTGTTTTTTGTAATGTTTAGGACACTAGAGAAAGAAATGTTTGCATGAGGGACAAAATAAGAGAACAGGTTAATTTAGGTGTGGTTTTGCTGTGATTGTCTTTACATTTATAGAAGAGCAGGGAAAAAAAAAAGTTCGCACAATAGAGAGAGCAGAGAATACAGTTCATTTTGGTATCACGGTTCTTGCTGTATTGAGTTTGCCGTTTTGAGAGTGTTGTTGTGTTTATTGTTTTGTGTTGATTTCTGCATGGTGTTTCTATTTGTATTGTAGTTACTGTGTGTTAATATTTCCACCACTGTAGGGAAGAAATAATTGCTGGATACACTGAAAACAGGTTAATTTTGGTACAAGTTCTGTGTTTCCATAATATATACACTAGGAAAGAGATTTTTCGCCCAGTACACAGAAAACGGGGTAACACACACAGAAAACAGGCAAATACACACAGAAAACGGGATAACATCAGCACATCCGTCTCCTTACATTCTTTCTCGACACAGGGAAGTCACAGGCAGCAAGGAGAAAGAAGAAGTTGACCAGGCCCTTCATAAAGATGGCAGCCACGTGGACAGCCCGTGCGTCAATCCTGGGCAGAGCAATGGCCCGGATCTGATTGAGGTCCTCGCGCATTGGTGATAGAAAAGCTGCCATTATTGCATTCATCTCCCAGTCCTTCAGTATCGGCTTTGGCTGGCTGCACTGTTGGGGGGAGAGAGAGAGGGTGGGTGAGTGTGTGTGTGTGTTTATGTGTATGTGGGTGGGTGTGTTGTATTGGTGATAAAGGAGATGAGTGATAGAGTGTGGGTTGTAGTGGTGGTGACTGAGATGGTTGTTGTGTGTGTGGTGGTAGTAGTAGTAGTGGTGGTGGTGAGGGAATGTGGATTGTGATAACAGTTGTAGTAATATTAGTAATTTTGGTGCTTAATGAGAGGGAATAGAGTGTAGAAGTAATAGTTGTGGTGATGGTGGTGATGGTGGTGGTAATTAAGCAGGAATATAGAGTAATACTATTAGTTGTAGTGGTAGTAGCAGTAGTACACACACACAAGTATTATTGTTGCGTTTTGTTAACCTCATTTTAATACATTAGTCAAGGTTGAATATACATGTAAAATTTGCGTTAAGTTAAGAGAGGGAAGGAAAATTTTAAGATTACAAGTTGTTTATATATTCCTTATCTTCCTTGTCTCTCTCCTTATTTATCCATTTCTTCTCCCCTCCTCCTTTACTAATAGATCGGGAAAAAAATACAATCTTCACAAATTATTTATCTATTCCTTCCTCTCTTCCTGTATCTATTCTTCTTTCCTCCTCCTCCTCCTCCTCCAACCTAACCAACCACCCCCACACCTGCAGGTAGAAGAGAATGGCGACAGGGACAACAAGGTGTGGCGGGAGCGTTCTGAATCGCGTCTCGCACAGCTGGGGGTGAACACAATCCATGAAGGTTCTCCACTTGAGGTCTGAGTCTCCATTCCAGAGCTCCTCCAGCGACGGACTGCCACCTGAGGGGAACGGAACATGGTCAGTAGGGGTCAGGAGAGGTTGGTAAAAGGGTTGGTAGATGTGTGAAATAATGGGTTGCTTGTTTACTTGCCATGTACCTGTATTGTAGACTCTTCAGGTAAGGTTAAGACAAGATAAGGTGTTAAAAGGCTTGGTGGATTGTTAAGTAGCTCAGTAAAGGGGTTAAATAGCTGATGAATTTGTTAAATGTCTCTTCTGTTCCTGCCAAGCACCTCGCATACCTGAGACTAGCGGCAAGGTGATAATATTTATTTTTTCTTGTAAGGTAATGATACACAGATCCTTCTTGTCTTCCAGGGTGAACTGCTACTATCTGGACAAAAGGAGGAGGAACAGCAAAGAAGATAAGGGATAATGTGAAGAGGAGAAGCAACAAGAGGAGGGCTGTGAGAAGAGGAATAAGAGCAAGATGAGGAGGAAGAGGGGAACCAAAGAAGAGAAGGAATGTGAGAATGTGAGAAGGGGAGGTACAGCAGAGATGAGAGGGTGTGAGGAAGAGAAAGAGGAGAAGCGAAGAAGAGAAGGGCTGTGAGAAGAGGAAGAACAGCAAAGATGATGAGGAGGAATGTGAAGAGAAGTAAAGAAGAGGAGGGCTGTAAGAAGAGGAAGAGCAGGAAAGAAGATAAGGAGGAATGTGAAGAGAAGAGGAGGAATAGTAAAGAAAATGAGGGAATGTAAGTCTCTCTCTCTCTCTCTCTCTCTCTCTCTCTCTCTCTCTCTCTCTCTCTCTCTCTCTCTCTCTCACCCACCCCACAGATCCACAGTATGCCCTCCACAGTATGTTGACGAACCCACAGTCACTCTCCACAGCCCCTCCCTTCAAAATAAACACACACACACACACATGCACACACCTCAAAATAAGCTTTCTCTCTCTCTCTCTCCTTTTCTTCTTTTCTTTTTTCTTCTTTCTCTCTCAGCCCATAGACCCACAGTATGATGAACCCACAGCCCCTCCCTTCAAAATAAACACACACACATCTCTATCTCTCTCTCTCTCTCTCTCTCTCTCTCTCTCTCTCTCTCTCTCTCTCTCTCTCTCTCTCTCTCTCTCTCTCTCTCTCTCTCTCTCTCTCTCTCTCTCTCTCTCTCACACACACACAGACTCAGACTCACCTTCCAGCTCAACAGGATCCACCAAATCTGGCTCCTTCAGCAGGCTTCCACTGTACATGCACCACTCAGGGACTTGACTCAGCCCATCTGTAGAACAAGGCAAGTCTTAGGCAGGATTTGGAATGCTGTGAGAATTTCTTTGTGCTTCTGTCAAGATCTGAAGGTCAGGAGTAAGCGTGTTGGGGGTTCAGGGTGTCGCAGAGGTCAGGGGAGGTTATGGGAGGTCACAGGTCAGGGAATGTGTTGGTTTGAGGGTCCTCTGGTTGGCATGTGTAAAAGTTTGTCTGTTTTTTAAGTCTAAGATTGTTTTGATGGTGCTTTGAATGTAATCTGTTTCACCTTAGTGTGTATTTAACTAACATCCTGAAATCTTAAGCTGTTTTATCATAATCCTGAATCTAATCTGTACTTTAATTGTATTTTATCTCATACTGAAGTCTGCTCTGTAATTTGATATCCTGGAGGACTAATAATCTAATCTTTATTTCAACTGTAACTGTTATCTAACATCCTGAAGTCTCTGTATTCTGAAATCCTGACTAAATATCTAATGTAATCTATATTTCAATTATTTTTATCTAATATCCTGAAATTTAGTGGTTTTTACTTAATATCAAATCTATATAATCTAATCTATATTTCGACTGTATTTTTATGTATCCTGAAACCTATATGTTCTGAAACCATGAAATAACAAGCATTTTTTACTTAATATCTAATGTATAATGTGAATACTGGCTTACTATTTGGACTTTTGGCTGCAATAATATCTAACCTATAATGAGTAGGTATATACTGACTCACCTATTTAAATTTTGACTGCACTAATATATCTATCTATAATGAGTGGCTATATACTGGCTCACCTATTTAAATTTTCACTACAAACCTGATCTGTATTGCTCCTGAGTCAATAAACTATAGGTATAAAGTTGAGTTATCTTTATGGAACCTATCCATTTTAAAACTAGTAAACCTATTAGTAAATTCTGACTTTGAAATAGATGTGTATGTTGAGAGTCGACAACTTCCGAACTTGAAAAAAATTTTATAGCTCGATTTTTTTTAGTTTTCTGAAGATAAACTTTAAATTATATACCTGGCTTTATATAGTAACTTAAATGATAATTATAACACCTAATCTGTTAATTTTATCCCTCACATAACTGAATACCGATTATATCACCAACACCTTCCAATTAATCAACTTATTCTTCCCTAAACTCAACATAACATAACCTGACTTAACATTACAACACTATCTAATATGAAAGCTAAACTGAAAGCCTTATAGATAACTTGAACTTAAAAATTACACTAAAAACACTACATTTATCATCATCATCATCATCATCACAATCCACAACACTATTACAAATTGTTACTCATGATGCAAACTTGGGCCAACATTACACTAGCAATATCTCCATCTCTCATTACCTCAAGTCACTTCAAACTAGGCCCTTCCTCCACAAAAATAAACATACAGGAGGTCGTTTCAAAATATCTCGGTACTGCACTCGGTTCCGAAACTCGTACGGTAGAAAAATAGTTCAAAAAATGTGTTGGCACTTTAAAAAAACAACCATTACAATCCTCATTACAGCTTCTAATATGAGAAAAAATGTCTAAAAATATATACCATTACTTACTCTGCAGAATCTAAACTCACGATACATTGGGAGTCAAAAATTCAAACTAGTCCTTTAATAAACTAACTAAACCCCCAGAAAAACACAGGGATTGGAAACATCAGCTAAACTACATCATCCTTTCTACAGTTAGGAGAAGCCATGGGAACTTTATGCCAACCCACAGCTGTCCAGAAGCTTGGTGCACACAGCTGGCTATCATGACTCCCTCTAAAGCTTGATGTTTGAAGGCCACAAGAGCAGAGGAAGAGAGATATAGGGAGACAGAGGGAGTGACGGACTAAGTGTAGGTTTGGGATGATGTGAGAGAGAGGGGGAGAGAGATGAGGTTTTGAAGGAAGAGATGGGAATTGAGAAAGACTGAAAGAGATGGAGAGAGATGAGGTACTGAAGAGAGAAGGGAATTGAGAGGCTGAGAGAAAGGAGAGAAATGGTGGTAAAAATAAAAGGGAATAGAGAAAGGCTGAAAAAGAGAGAGAGCGAGAGAGAGAGAATAAAAACAATAAATAAATGGATTACAGGAGAGACACAGAGAAGTGAAAGAAAAACACAGAAAAACAGATCAAGGAAATTATGAAGAAAAGAAAACTTAGAAAAATAGAAAGACTGAGATTTTTAAAGAAACAAAACCACAGACACACACAAAACAGAAAGAGATACAGAAGATGAAACAGACAAGGACAGAGACACAAGACAGAAAACCCAAGTGAATGAATGAATGACTGTGACTGATTGACTATTACTGTGCAACCTCCTCCTCCTCCTCCTCCTCCTTCTCCTGTGAGTTTGGGCTAGGCTGAGCTGAGCCGAGGCTGTGAAAAACCATCATTTACATACTCCAGCAGTGAATATTAATGAACTTTTAGCCTTGAGGTGAAAATAGGCATGTTTTGTAAGGAGATGTGTAGGCCAGATTACTTCCTGCATCCACCCTTGTGTTCTTGTGACAGGTGGAATAGGCAGGTATTTTCTCACCTTAATTAAGATCTATCACATCATGGCCTTTGTTCTTGTGTTTTTCAAAGGCCAAAGAAATGACTAGATGCTGTTTTTGGCATTAAATTACGACCAGAATCACAAAAGCTCCCTTGAAAACCCTAATAACTTCCACTACAGCCTTTTAATACCCTTGCAAAACTATTAGGATCATGAAAACACCCTTGAAAACTCCAGTAACTCCCACTACACCCTGTTAAAAGAAAGAAACATGACAGTAACAAGGCAGTAACAATCTCAACAGCCTTAGACAAAACTTACAGCATTTAATAACCGTCCCACTCACCCACAGGACAACACAGCCTTATAGGAGCAAAGGTGTGTGTTGGAAGTAATTTGGCCTGGAGTTTGTTAAGTAATTAGATTAAACACTGGAGTACATAGACTGAAGGTGTGTGTGAGGCTGAGCAGTGATAGGTGAGGCAAGGCATGGTGACTGTGTGAGTGTTTGAGTGTTTGTTTGTCTGTGTGTGTGTGTGTGTGTGTGTGTGTGTGTGTGTGTGTGAAGGTTTGTACTGACTGTATGTGAGTCTGAGTGTGTGTAGGTGTGTGTGTGTGCACGTACATGCGTGCCTGAAGGTGAACGGTGCAGCAAAACACAGCGGAAAGTGAAAACTGGCTGACATGGCGATGAACGAAACAAGAGAGACAGGAACGGAAACTTGAGGCTATACAAGAGAAAGAGAGCAAGAGACAGAGAGAGGATGGGGATGAGGGAGGTTCTTAGAGGCCAGACAGACAGACAGACAGACAGACAAGATTTGGATTTGGTTACAATGCATCAACTCTTACGAATTCTCTTCCTGTGCCCACGTTTGTGAGTGTGAGGGCGTGGGTACTCTGGAAAAATGTTCATGAGAGAAATGGTTACTGTTGGAGAGGACAGACGTGGGTGACAGGGCAGTGGGGGAGGGGCGGGGTGACATAGGGAAGACAGGGGGTAGCAGGGGTGACAGAGGGAATACACAGGTAGCAGGGGTGACAGAGGAAGGGTAAGGAATGACAAGGTTGGTGGAAGATAGTAGGTAATAGGGGGAAAATAGACTTTTGGGGAGTAAACAGGGGTGACAGAGGGATGGCTAAGGATACAAGGAAAGACAGGGGTAGAAAGGAAGCCAGGCAGGCAGAAACTGGGAGATTTGGGAGTAAACATAGGACTGACAGGGGAAAACAGGAAGTGACAGAGGGAAGGCAGTTTATGACAAAGGTGCTGGCAAGGGAACTGAGGAAAACAGGGGTTGACAGAGAGGCAGGCAGGGAAAAACAGGGACATCTGGGGAAACAGGGAGTACAGGGGGAGAGACAAGGATAGAAAGGGAGGCAGGCACGCAGAAAATGGGCACTTGGGAGCTAAAAAAAAAGAGATAGTGGACAAATTGAAATGTGCAAAGTTAGGTTGATAATTAATAAGGTAAGTAAAATCTGGATGGGTAAAACACACTCCAGATGGTCTGAATGCAAAGAAAGGCAGACCAACCAGCCGTGATGGGAAAGATCCAAACGTAAACAAAAAGAAAAGAGGGAAAAATAACTTATATCACAAACAAACAGGAAGATAAGGTGCTGATAAGTGAAAGACAAGCTAACCAAAATAATTTCCTGTTAAACTCAAGGAGGAAATTAAAAGTTGATGAAAACTGAGCAAAGAAAAAAGGAAAATTGATTCAAACTAAGCAAAGAAGAAAGAAAACAAACAACTTAAACCCCAAAACAAACAAAATAGAGACAAAACAAAAAACAACAACAACAAACCAGAGCAACGTTCCCATTAACCGAGGAAGGTAAAAAAAAAAATACACAAACACATAAAAAACAAACAAATAAACAAATAAACCAAAAAAACAAACATTTCAGTGAACAAACCAAATAAAAACTGGCGAAAAACAAACAAACACCTTTCCGAACACTGGCCGATTAGTCCGTGAGATACAAAACTGAGGTGCTGCAGGCCGAGACACATAACAGGTACCCAAAAAAACGCAACAATGACACACGACAGCACCTGTAGTCACCATAGGATACATCATAAGAAGACCTACCATACAGCATAGTCAGACACCTGCAAGAAGCACATAACATAAATAAGTGAGGGGCCAACACACGCACACACACACACGCACTGATACATTTAAACATTATGATAAGTAAATTAGGTTTTTTATTTTTGTTTTTTTGAGTGTTTTTGTTCTTGTTGGTGTTCTCAGTGGTTTTATTACACAAATGAAGATCTTATGGGGAAATTGAGATAAATGGAGGTGATAATTGTAAGGTTGTGATGGCAGTGTTGACGTCTTGTGGTTGTAATGTGTGGTAGTTTGATTAAAGGGGATATTTGTTAAGGTAATGAACGGGTTATAAATCAAATATAATGCAAGGAGATTTTTTTTTTTCTTTTTATTTTCATTCTCTCCATCTCTTTTTTTATTTTTTTATTTTATTTTATTTCTTGAACGAAGTGAAAGTTTCTGGCAAAGACCTGAATTTGGGAATGTATTTGACTGAGCAACTGAATATTTGGGACTGGGAAAAATAATGTATGTTGAGCGAGAGGAATTAATTTATCTGACTCGGTAAACAATAACCATGAGGTAAATTAATAAAAGAAGTTAATTTTATGATAGAAACTTAAATGTTGGAATATATTTGAGTGTTACTGATAATTTGTGACTCAAAAAATGATAACAAATGAACTAAAATGATAAAAGAAGTAAATTTTATGATAGAAACTTAAATGTTGGAATATATTTGTGTCTTTGATTATTTGTGACTCAGGAAACAACAATGATAGCCTAAATTAATAATGAGGTTAATTTTACAGCACAGACTTGGAATTTTATCAGAAAACGAATGAATTTTCTCTACCTGGGGAAAAGAAAGGCATGACAACCAACTTAACTGATAGAGAAAATTAATCTTACACTACATATAAGTTTACCAATATTTGAATTAATTATCACAGGCTCATATCAATAAATTATCTTAGTAATATCTGTGACAAAATAAAAAAGGCAATGGTCAACTAAACTAACGAAGAAAACGGGATTAATGTTACAGAATACAGTTAAACTTATCCGTAAGTGAACCGATGGATGAAAAATGTGAAGATAATTGTTAAATAATAATAATAATAATAATAATAATAAAACAAGGCAGTACTTATTAAAAAAAAAACACCAAACACAGACAGAATAAGGGCAAAAAAATGTTATGATCATCACTACACATCTACACACACACATACACACAGGAGGTACAAGAGTAAACAAATACTAGAAGGGTTATGCAATGCTGCCACACACACACCTCTGTATTCTTAAATGCTCTGCTCTCTCTCTCTCTCTCTCTCTCTCTCTCTGAAAACCCACAAAACTTCAGAGCTTCTTAAATTACCACTGGAATCAAGAAAACACCCTTGAAAACCTAAATAACTTGAAAAAACACCCTTAAAAAACCTCAGTAATTTAAAAAAATAGCCTTGAGAACCCCAGTAACTTCTCTTAACCCTTTCAGAAGCTTGAAAACACCCTTGAAAACCCCAGTAATTAAAAAAAACACCCTTTTTGAAGTTAGCAAGACTTAGGAACATTTAAGAATAACAGAGATAAGCACAGCCACATCCGCTAAACACGAAAGGACATCTACTGCAAAAATATTAGTTTAAACACCACACAGAGGTAATAATAAGATAGATGCATTGAAAAACACACTATACAGGGATATGGATAGGAATATATTGTACCCCTCACCTTGAAAGGAAGAGAAACATTTGAGGGTTTGTGTGTGCGTGAAAATGCTTGATTCACCTGCACTACTAAAATGTCTCGGTAAATGTGAAAAATTGGGGTAGAAAAATGTTAATGGTAAATTGCACCTGTAAAAAAAGTGACTTATTTGTTTATTTAGAGAGAAATAGTAAAAATTCAAAAG
>NW_026973666.1:4305000-4335000 GCF_035594125.1 Scylla paramamosain
CTGACCTGACCTGGCAAAAAAAAAATAAAATAAAATGAAAATAGTAACAAGTAAAATATATATAATGAAATAGAAAATGAAAACATAAATTATTCACAAACAGGTCACTCATACTAACTGAACTTAAAGTGACCTAATATGGCTGACCTGACCTTGACCTGAATAAGAAAATAAAATAATAATAAAATAAATAAGAAAAAAATGAAAAAAAAATTAAAACAAATTATTCACATACTGATATTTTTGTGACCTGACCTGACCTGATCTGACTTTGACCTCATTACACACTGGCAGACAAAAAAAATAATCTAAAAATTTAAAAAAATAGCGAAATATTGAATGTATTACTCAAAAATATTAAATTAGCCATAAAAACAAGAAATCTTTATATATAATTTTGTGTATCAGCCTGACCTCACATAACATGACCTAATGTGACCTTGACCTGACCCCAAAATGCCGGAACACCCAAAAATAGTCATAAACTTTTAAATAAATAAAAAAAAAGGACAAAATCACACAAAACATTTTTTTTTCACATATAGATTTAAAATAACAACCTAACTTGGCTTAACGTAAATTACATGACCCAATGTGACCTTGATTTGACCCCAAAACGCCGGAAACACAAGAATGATTTTTTTTTCAATACAAAGAAAAAAAAAAAAAAAAAACAGCACGATTTTTTTTACATATATACTTGTTTTTCGGATAAACCTGACCAAACGTGCCTTAACATGACCTAGTGAAACCTTAACCTGACCCCAGAGCCGGAAAATAAGAAAAAAAAATAATCACATTTTCATGAAACACAAATTAAACAGAAAAACACAGAAACACATATTTTCCACATATAAATTTAAAACATTAATCTAACCAAACCTATTCTGACATAACCTGAACTTACGTGACCTTGACCTGACCCAAAACACCGGAAAACACAAAAATAATCGTAACATTTTCAATATTGACCCCAAAATGACACAAAGACACCGTTAAGATATTTACCTAACCTAACGTAACCTGACCTGACCTAAACACACCCTGAAAAACGGAAAAAGAAAGGAAAAGAAATTTAATAAACAAAAAAAAATATTAAAAAACAGACAAAACACGAATTTTACACGTAGTTTATAATTCTAATCGAACCTGACCTAACTCAACCTCCCGTGACCTTGACCTGGGACCAAAAACACGGAAAACACACAAATTAATAGAAAAAATTACAATACACTGAAAAAAAAACACAAAAAACGTAAAAGATTCTAGTATTGATCATGTCTGCTGGCCAAACCTGACCTCAAATGACCTTCCCTGACCTTGACCTGACCTGTCGAGCTGAAAAGTGCCAATTGGTCAACAAATCTGTTAAATCAATAACTAAAACAGCAGAAACGAGAAAAAACAGGAATGAAACAAGAAAAAACCTTACCTGACCTTTGACCTTGAATTAACCAGATATTGAAGATTCAAAGCCATTGGGGTCAAGATAAGGTCACGAGATCAAAATATTCACCTTCCAGGGTAGAAATACTGGGCGGGGGAGAGGTCAGGCTGCCCCATGAGAAGAGCACTCCTCCCTCCTCGGCTTCTGGCTGCACACTGGCTGTCCCTTGCTGCCGGGAACCACCTGACTAGGATCTCGTACTGCAGGGAGCGGAAGTTGTCGTACTTTATTATCTTCCAGTTTCTTGTATATCATTCTTCAGGGGCTTTGTTTTTATTTTTCTTGGTCGATTTTGAATTTGTGCTATATCGGTATAGAGTCATGGCGGTGTTTTGAGGGATTACTTAAAATTTTGTGCTTTATGGGATGGTAATTGTTGTACTCCTGTCTTCTCGTAATTAATTTTCTAAGGACTGAACTTTTTCTTATCAATTTTGAATTTATGCAATATATTGTACTATTTCTTAAAGTCATGATGTTTGTTACGTTGTTCAAGATTAACTAAAATATCGTACCTCAGGGAACTAAAACTGTCGTACACTCTTTCCTCGGTCAATTCTAAAATACACTATTATTATTATTTTTTTTCCCTAAATCTGTTTCAAATTTATGTTATATTTTGTAGTAATTCTTGAAATAATGGAGGCGTCAGTTACCTTATCTCAACTGAATCAATTAAAATTCCATACGGTCATTAAATTTAAATTGACGCACATTCTGGCTGCTAATCGAGTTTTTGTAATGGAAAATATAGTTATTATTAGTATTATCGTACGCACAACAACAAACGATACTTAATCTATTTAATTATGAAAAAAAAAACATTAAATAAAACGACAATTATGATATAGATTAAATTTACATAATGGTTAAGTGAAAGTATAGCTGTTAATTAAGTAATAGGATCTGTAATAGAGGTTTTCACTACTAGCATAAACAAAATCGTGAACAATGACACTTTTGATTATTAAACTCTAAAAACAACTAAATGAAAGGGAAATCATGATACAGATTGACCTTCCTTTGATATCTAAATACAGTTATGGGTATTAATTAACGTAGTTCTGGTTTTAATTACAGAATAATTCATATTGTAATAACCAGAGCCGCAAGCGATATTTAAGTTCAAAGTAAAAGTCAAACTACGATATAGAAGAAAAAAATACGATATATATATTAAGTCCACAACGGTTAATTATAGCTAAAAGTGCTAATTAAATGAAAATAGCAATAATATGAGAATCGTGGATATATTATCGGACGCAGAACAAACGATACCAACTTCCTACATTAAACCATCAAACCACGAAATATAAGAAAAACTATAGTAAAAAAAATCAACTTCCCACAATAAATCGATATAGTTGTGAGAGTTAATTCAATGTTAAAATGATAGAAAGTTAATTTAGAGAAATGTTAATATTGTCGTACGCCAGGCAGCGGCGCACCAAGGCTCCATCTATTGATCTGCCTGTCGTCAGAAGCACACCCCTAAACTTCTCTATTTTTATGCTCCTGCACGCTTAATTGGACTCGGATATATGCTGTTTTCCATCTTGCCTCGCGCCCCTGTCATTAACCTCGCCTCCCAGGGCACGCGGGGCCATGCCAAGGGGCGGGTAAGGGAAATAAGGGTTAAAATAAAGAGAGATGTATCATCCTCTCATTCTCTCACGCTAGGTTAGCTGGATGTCATCTGCCTAAATATATATTTTTTTTTTCGTATCTTACTTTCTATCCTTTGTTGTTGTTATTAGTTGGTGATTTTTGTTTGGTAAATTTATATGGGCTTTTTTTGTATTGTTTATGTTTATTTATTTATTTATTTTTTTTTGGGGGGGGGGGCGTTGGAGGGGAACGGGGAAAATTTTGAGGGTTTAAATTTATTGCTCTCGCGGATTTATCGTCATTATTGTACTTTTTTTTTTTTTTTTTTTTAATATATCAGATGAGAGGTGAGGTTACGAAGTTCGATATGGTAGGTAATTGAGTTTTTGTTTAATATTAATAAGAAATGATATATGTGTGTGTGTACGTGTGTATGTAGTGTGTCTACCACCATCACCACTACCACTACCACTACCACTACTACTACTACTACTCTGCACTTTCTCGCAATAATTAAAATTAAAAATACTCTTTCTGCTTCTGTTTGTCTTTGAATATTTCAGTAGCAGATTGACTCTCTTTCTGGGAAAGAGGAGAGAGAGAGAGAGAGAGAGAGAGAGAGAGAGAGAGAGAGAGAGAGAGAGAGAGAGAGAGAGAGAGAGAGAGAGAGAGAGAGAGAGAGCTGGTTCCTTTCCAACTGGCTCACATCCACTTCTGAAACTAATAAATCAATTATAAAATATATGAAATAAAATATATGAAAAATACTACTACTACTACTACTACTACTACTACTACTACTAATAATAATAATAATAATACAATAAAAAATAATAGATCAATACAGAGAGAGAGAGAGAGAGAGAGAGAGAGAGAGAGAGAGAGAGAGAGAGAGAGAGAGAGAGAGAGAGAGAGAGAGAGAGAGAGAGAGAGAGAGAGAGAGAGAGAGGGGTGCAAAAGAACATTTCAATAAGTACAGACACTTTATTCGCAAAAAAAAAGTTATATCAAATTAATTCTTATTTCCTTGTTACATATTCTTTCATTCACACGAAAAAGAACGTAAACTTATATATATATATATTTTCTTTCACTCAAGTGCTTTCAATAACCGTAAGATCTATTATGAAAAATACTGTTGCTTAATCTTACAATCTTGCTGCTATATTCATTTCTCTATCTGTAATTTTTTTTCTTTTAATTTTATTCTGTAAGTTATGGTTAAAAAATATATTAAGAAAATCAAAATCATTACTAATTATCTACACTATATATTGATGTGACCTTATTTGGTTGAACAATAACAATTAACAACATCCATTAACATTTCTCAAGGCACTGTGTGAACTAAGAGTATAACAATCAGTAAAATATATAGTATTTTATAACGCCTACGAGTTCAGCGTTCGATAGTCTTAAAAAAAAAGTACGATGTTTCCCCGTGGCGCATTTTTTAAAGTTTTGTGCAATATCTTCTTTATTTTATACTCTATTGGTTAATTGGGTTAGAATATATGGTGTACTTTCTCACACTGCACTTCTAAACAATATAATTAATTCAATTATAAAACTTCAAACTGGTACAATTTTTTTTTAAAGGTACGATGTTGTTTTCTTAAGGCGCATTGAATTTTTGTACCATTTTCATATTTTTTTTCATATTTTCTATTTCAAATTCTATTAATTAAAAAAGAAAGGTAAGGTGCATTTCCTCACATTGCACTTCTACGCAATATATTTATTCTAATTTAGAATTTTTTAATAGGTACGATCATTTTTTAAAAGGTACAATGTGTCTTTTCATGGCGCATTTTTCTTTTTATTATTTTTTTCTTGCAATAATGTTCTTGGGTAGGTTCTCCATTTGAAGTTCTATTGCTTTAAAAGGATATGGTTAATTTTCTCACACTGCACTTTCAAACAATGTAATCAATCCGTCAAATAAATTTTTAAGTAGGTAAGGTACAACAATTTCTTAAAACATGACTTTTTCCATACCACACTTTTCGTATTTTCGTAATATTTCTTTGCATATATCTTCTATTTCAAATTACATTACTTTATGTTGCATTTTCACACTGCACTTCAAAGCAACACAATCAATTAATCAAATAAAGTTTAAAAAAAGTACGTACAACAATTTTAAAAAATGTACGATGCTTTTTGAGATTTAAACCTCCCGTTCTGTACTTATTATCCTGGGTGCCTTGTGAGCAACATCAACACTACAACATGTTAATACTTAGCAATACTATACACCAGTCAACCCTTTCAGCACTGCAACCTTACCCCTTTCATTCCGGATCACAAGAATATATTAACTAGAGATAATTTTGTTGTACCGAGGGCGTTAAAAATCATTTTTTGTTCTCCACTGACATTTTCTTTTTTTTTTTTTGATTAATACTGTGATTTTGTGAGGCTTAGATAGAAGTGGCTGGTGCTGAAGGAGTTAACTTTTTATAATACAATATAGACTTATGTTTGTATATCTTGAAGTCACTGCAATGGAAAAAGATATAAATTAAATCTAGTAAACAGACAATAAATCAAGAAATGTGCATTAAAATATTTGAAGTTGTATTTTTCTTTTTAGACAAAGTATTCAATTAAAATGCCTGATTTATGGAAGCGAGATTCTAAATATTTTCCGACAACTTACGAACTGATTACGAGAAACACACCTCATTCGTAAATGGAGGTGAAAAATAAATAAATAAAATCAACGTGCAGTTTTTTTCTTTATGTACGAGAAATAACCAAAAAACTAAAAGTAAACAAACAAAAAAAAAATAAATAAACAAATAAACACAATTTGCAGTTTTCTTTGATATACTCGTTAAAGAAAAGCAAGCATTTAATGAAACAAAAAATAAACAAAATAATAATAATAATAATAATAATAATAATAATAATAATAATAAATCTTTCCTTTAATGTACAAAAGAAATATTTTAAGAGAAGCAAAAGCAGTTCGTGAAGATCTCGCCTGTACACGAACTGAGGCATTGGTTCTGTTTGGAAATGTAAATTAATTGCGTCTTTGGCCTCTTAATTAAAATGTACATCTTCTTCTTCTTGTTCAGTTCCATTTTCAATATATACAACCATTTCTTTATCACCATTATTATGCACACACACACACACACACACACACACACACACACACACACACACACACACACACACGTTTTCAAATCTTTTCTAAATATATATTTTCTGTATTGTCAATTTTAAATCTATTTGGACGGATGGATGGATGGATAGATTAGAAATATACTGTAATGCAAAACACACACACACACACACAAACGTATTTTAAATCTCGTGAAAATCCTTCTAAAAATTATTGCTTCTATTTTCATATATGCAAAATTGTGGAATTGATAATAAATCTTTAAAAAAATAATGTTTCTGTTTGCACTGATATTGTATTTGGACGGAAAGGAGGACGGAACGATGGGAAGTCTAACAAATTCTCTCTCTCTCTCTCTCTCTCTCTCTCTCTCTCTCACAGTCAAATTTGCCCCAAGTCTTATAAAAATCTTTCTAAAATCCGAATACTTTGAGAATCTTACAATACCTTTGCAAAAAAATACTGTTTCTATTTTAAAATCTCCTGTTTGGACGGAATGAAGGAAGGAATGTTGAAATAAACTAATTATAAAAAAAAATAAATAAATAAAAAATAAAACTTGCTTAAACACACACACACACACACACACATACAAACACAGACAAGCGGAAGGTGTTACGCTCTCCAGAACAGCAGGTTGGCAGCAGTAGTGGTGGTCAGCAGGGTCAGCAGCAGCAGGGGCAGGCAGGGGAGGGCTGGCAGGGCTCCCGCAGTGCAGTCCACCTCATACCGGGCATTCAAAAATTCAAGTCCTGTTACAAGAGATAAAATTGATGATGATGGTGATTATTATTATTATTATTATTGTTGCAGGTCTCTCTCTCTCTCTCTCTCTCTCTCTCTCTCTCTCTCTCTCTCTCTCTCTCTCTCTCTCTCTCTCTTACCTAGGTAGGGATGGTAGTGCTGTTCTTCAATTGGGAGAGGAACCAGCTGCTGTGTGGCGTCCTGCAGAACAACAGAACAGAATGCATTAAAGAACAGAATAAATTAACGTAAAAAATATCTAATTAACAGAACAAAAATTACAAAACGGAAGAGAAGTAAAAAAAAATAACAAAGAAGAATGAATAAAACTGAATAGAGGAAATTGACAGTAGAGAACAAAAAAATAAAACACAAACACACACACACACACACACACAACAATATTCTGTCAGTCACTTATTAGGAAAACCAAGCTAAAATTTTTCAATGGTTCAGTGAGGGTGAAAACAAACAGTGCAAATGTAACCCCTGTGTGTGTGTGTGTGTGTGTGTGTGTGTGTGTGTGTAAATGATTCTTACCTGGAAGATCAAGTCGGCATATGGTTCTTGGGAGCCAAACATGTTGAAACTGCAATAGAAGTTGAGATTAAATATTTAGATTGCTGTAAATATATCCTCATTTATTAGGAAACAGTATTTGATGGGTTGAATTATAAGTTACAATGGTTTAAGTTTCTCTATTACTACTGGTTAATGAGAACAAATAACTCAGATCATTAAATATTGCATCATTAATGGACAAATAAATACAGATTAATATTCACATGCAATATTCCCCCCCTCTCTATCTCAAGGAATCTTCCCACAGCCCCATCACCCTTGAATAGTTCCCATTTCTTACCCATCTCCCTCTCCCTTACTCTCAAAACTCCCATTTTCTAACCCATCTCCCACTGAAAACCCATTTCTAACCCCTTGCATTCCTACAAACCCTTATTTCTCCCTCACACACTCCCACAGTCTCTTATTCACCCCTATCCTTCTACCTATCTCCCATTCCCTCTCCCTCTCTCTCCCACTCACTTCCACTCATCCTCCGAGTCTCTGCCAAAGTGCTGCTGTGCGTAGAGGAGGAGGTTGGTGTACGCCTGAACCTCTGTTTTGTTGTACACATCACCACCTCTCGTCACAACCGCGTTTGACCTCACCCGCCCCAGATTGCAGCTTTCGTAATCTGTCACAGGTGCCCTGGTGCCTGTTTGGGTGAGGTTTGGATTGGTGGGTGTTTAGGGATGTTTTGGGGATGTTCTGGGGTGTTTTGAGGTGTTTTGGGTGTGTTTTGGGGTGTTTTGGGGGTGTTTCGGAGTTCAATGTTTGGGTTAGATGTGTTTTTTGTGTTTTGGTGACAGATTAGGGTACGTTTGGGTCCTCTGGGGAAGTATGGTGGTGTTCGGGTATGTTTTAAGGTTCAAGCTGTGTTCTGGGTGGCGTTGGGGCATTTCGATTAGTTTTGGGTAGCGTCTGGGGGTAAGATGTAGTAGTGTTTTGGATGGTTAGTGAGAGGGTGTTTGGATTAAAGGTGTGTTTGTGGATATAACAAATGGGTTTGGTTATTTTTGCACTCTCTCTCTCTCTGTGTTTATCTCTCATTCTCTCTCTGTCTCTCTGTGTTTATCTCTCTCATTCTCTCTGCCTCTCTGTGTTTATCTCTCATTCTCTCTGTCTCTCTCTGTTTATCTCTCTCATTCTCTCTGTCTCTCTGTTTATCTTATATCTCATTCTCTCTCTGTGTCTCTGCCTCTCTCTATCTTATCCCTCATTCTCTCTCTCTCTCTCTCTGTCTCACTCACCATCACGACACACAAGCTGGTAGTCTGCCGTGAGTTGGTTCCTGGCCCACCACTCCTTCCGCCTTCCATCCACATTTTCCTTCACAGTGGTATGCTTCACAAAGGCGATGTCCCCTCCTCCCTCCACCAGACAGCGGAAGGCTCCTGTGGGTGGATGGGCAGATGGCGGAGTAAAGGGTTATAGGTTGATATGAATGGATAAATAGGTGAATATATCAAAAGATGAGTGGATAGATAGATAGATAGACATACGCAGAAAGATAGGAATATAGAAAGTTAGACGAATTGAACTTTTTTCGATTCCTTGAGCGTTTAGATGCAATTAATTACAAGGAAATAAACAAAACAAGCTGGAAAACCCCAATTCAAGCACCGAAACAATAAAACCGACCCTCACTTACCCGTAAAGCCATAATAAGGCTCGCTGTGGTCCCTAGCACAGTACCCAAGACCGGACCCCCTGCAGAGATGACACAGGTTCAAGTGGGTGGTGTCTTGTCTGTAGTAAGTACTAAGGGCTCCTGGTACACAAGCCTTCTGGAAGTACTCGGAAGCAGCACGGACCGAGTTACACTGGTACTGCCGAATCAGGTCGTTATTTATGAGGTAGGCCATCGGTATGACCCAGCCGCCCCCGTGCATGACCCCAGGGTGACATGTCATGCGGCCTGGGGAAAGAGAGAAGGCAAGGGGGTTATCAGAAGTGTTTTTTTTTTGTATTTTTGTATTTTTGGGGGGTTTTTATGGGGATTTTCAAGTGTTTTTGTGTTTTTTGTTTTGTTTTTTTTTGTTTGACTGTGTTTTTGGTTTATTTTGGTGTTTCTGGGATGTTTCATAGTGTTTTAAAGGGTTTGTTTTCTTTAAGTGTTTTGCTTCATTACGATGCTAAAAAGTTGTTAAACTATCACTAGAATCAAGAAAATACTCTTACATTACAAAGCCATCATTGAAAAACACACTTAAAAACTGAATGACACCCATTATACATTTTAAAAACCCTAATAACCTCCACTGCAATCATGAAAAACACCCTTGAAAACCAATAACATCCACTATTACCTCTCAACCTACCACTGGAACCACGAAAAACACCCTTAAAAACTTATCACACTTACTAGCACCTCTCAAACTATCACTAGAACCACAAAAACCACCCTTGAAAATCCAACTTCAACTACACCTTGCTAAAAACCCAAAAAACAGCTTCAAAACAACCCCACCAACGCTTACAACCACATCACACAAACACTTAACCTACTAATCGTATTCTCAGTGACCCAGACAACACACACACACATACACACCTCTCAGATACAAAACATCAGTGTCCGGGTCGTCCTCCTTCGACACAGCCACCACATAGTATTCCAAGGTGTCTAAATTGTACTGCTCTGCCAAAATGGGGACTAATTCATAGTTTAACCCGGCACTGTAGATGTCGCCAGCTTCAAATACTGAAATGTCTGCCTCGCTGTTGGAGAGAAACTGGGTATCATACACACATTGACATTAAATAAAGAGAGGGACTAGTTAGCATATAAATTCAGAAGTTAGTAAACAGTAAGCAGGCAAACAAATAGATAGGTTAGCACACACACACACTGATACACACATATAGACAGACAAGAGCTGGTATGTAGACAAACCGAGAAACTAATTAGCAAAGAAATTGAGGAACTGGTAAACAGAGACAGAGAAATAAATAAACACACACAGAATTGAACCGGTTAACACACAAACATACACACACACAGAAACACTAAAAAATCTACATAAAACACGTATAATCAAGCCAACTGACCCCTTTTTAATAGCAGCCATGCAGTCGAAGTTGCTCTCTCCCCTTAAACACTCCATCTCCGGCTTCAGGTCGCGCGCATGAAGGGCAGTCTGCGGGAGGAACAGAGAAAGGGAGGTGCTGAAGAGTCCGAAGGGATATAACAAGTGTAGCTTTTAAATACGTTCCTTAGAAAGCTGTAGATTAAAAGGGGATCCGATATAGGGTATTGAAATATTTTGAAATGGGTACTGCAGCTTTTTAATATATTTGTTAGAAGTGTAGATTTGTTTTCAAGTGTTTTTTTGGGTGTTTTGGAATAATTTGAAGTGCTTTGAATGATTTTGGGATAGTCGGAGAGTGTCTAAGTGTTTTTTTTGGGTGTTTTGGAATAATCTGTAGTGTTTTGTAGTGTTTTTGGGATAATGTAAGAGTATTTGGGTGTTTTTTTGTGGTGTTTTGGAATAATTAGAAGTGTTTTGTAGTGTTTTTGGGATAGTGTGAGAGTGTCTGAGTGTTTTTTTGATGTTTTGGAATAATATGAAATGTTTTGAAGTGTTTTTGGGATAATCTAAGACTGTTTTTTGTTATTTTGAGTGTTTTTTCAGTGATTTTTTTGAGCATACCGTCATCTGCAGGCACTTCCCGTATTCCACCATCGAGGTAACGCACAATTTCATCCGCTTAACAGGACACGAGCGGATGGTGTTGATGTGGTTCACGATGTCAGTGGTGAGGTACTTCTTAAAACTTTGCTGACTTGCTGCCAACTCCACCAGTGTCTCTGTGTCGTCCTGGGGGGGGAGGGGGGAGAGAGATGCATTGGTGGTGGTGATTAGAAGTATATAGAACCAGCAACCCCCTCTCTCTCTCTCTCTTTCTCTCACACACACACACACACAGACACTCTCTTTCTCTCTCTCTCTTGGTTAACTCACACTGAAGATAAACTTACTCGAAAAACTCAGAGAGAAGCAATGTAACTTAACCTAACCTAACCAAACCTAATTAAACTCAAACCAAACCTAACTTAACCTAATTAAACTAAAATGCTAACCTAATTAAACTAAAAAAAACAGACGAAACCTAATTTAACTAAACAAAACCTAATTCAACCAAACTTAACCAAACCTAACTTACCCAAAAACCTAACCTAACCTAACCTAACCCAACACACTCACCGACAGAAGCAAGTCATGAATCTGTCCATACTTCGGCGACGACTCAAACAGGTAAAAGGAATCAGGATCGCCCTCCTCCTTCGTGCCAAACAGACTCACAATATCCTGAAAAGAAGAGGTCATTAAACGGGGGACTGCCACGTGTAGGCCTGATGACCCCCAGCACCAACCCTCATATTCTTGTGGTTTCGAAAAGGTAGTTTAAATGACTGGGAGAAAATAGCTTTGTATGCACTGGTATATAGAATAGTTGTTTTATATAGGGTTCTGTGTATATGTGTGTGTGTGTGTGTCTCTCTCTCTCTCTGTGTTTGTCTCTATCTCCATCTGTATCTCTCTATCTCTGTATCCATCTCTCTATCTCTCTCTATCCTTCTCCCCCTCCCACACCTTCAAGAACTCCTGCAGAAGGCGACGCTGCTCCCTGGACTTGGCGGAGGTGGTCACAATAGCATTGGACGGCACCACACCCCAGTTGCACCGCTCGTAATCTCTCACCGGCGCCAGGGTCCCGTCCACACACACCAGCTCAAAGTCCTCCTCTCTGTGACGAGATTGAGTTGGTTGTAAATATAAGAAAAGGGAGTAAAAAAGGGGATTGAAATGGTTGTAATTAGGACACAGAGAGAGAGGAATGGAAGGAGTAACAGGTGTAAATAGAAGGTAAAGAAGAAAGAGTTAAAAAAAAAAGAGAATTTATGTACAGAGAATAGGCAAAAAGTGATGAGAGAGAGAGAGAGAGGAAACAGAAGGAACGCATATAGAAAAGAAAGTTAAGAAACGAAAAAAAAAAAAAAAAAAAAAAAAAACACCAAAACATACACAAACATCACAAAGACCCACCCACTCTTTAAAAACCCCCTTAAAAAAAAAAAACCCAGGACACTCACATATACATCCCCTCGCTCCTGTTCAAAAACCGTGCGACGGTGGCGTGCTTCACAAAGGCGATGTGACCATTATTGATGAGGCACTGGAAGGCTCCCAGATGACCTGCATACTTATCCTGATTGGTGCAATGCTGGCCGGGAAGCTCACTACCACACGCACTGCAGAGGACTTGGCTGTTGTCACCTGTGGGCGTTGAAAGCAAGGTACAGACGGTTGTGGTAAGAAGGTGGTACATGGGAGAGAAACAGGTGGAGATGAAAAATGATAGAGAGAGAAAAATAAGAATCTAGGTGTAGTTATTTATTAAAGTTGTAGTAGATGACTAGGATAGATATGTGCTTGTAGATAGAGAGAAATGCATAGAATAGCCAGAAGAAATTATAAGAAGACAGGGAAGTGATAAACAAGATAGGCATAGTAAATATTAGGAGATAAAAAAAGAAGGAAAGATGTCATAGATTATAATTTGCCTTAGAGAAGCAAAATAGAGTTATAAGAAGAAGAAGCTTATATAAGGAGCTGGAAATAGAAAGAGATAAGTGAATAAAGATTAAAGAGAGGAGAGATGATTAGAAAAACTACCAATATAGATTTATAAGAAGAGATAAACACAGAGATTGAAAGGGAGGGAAAGATGATTAGAAAAAACAATAAAGACTTAGAAGAAATAAACTGAGATTGAAAGAGAGGAGAGATGATCAGAAAAAAAAAAAAAAATACTTAGAAGAAATAGAGATTGAAAGAGAGGAGAGACAATTGATAAAGGATGGAATAAAGAGAAAGAGCAGGACGGAAGAACTCACCAAGAGGATTATACTTGTCGGTGAGAATATTGACGGCACATCCTCCGCTGAAGAACTCCGAGGCGGATTTAATGTGGTTGTTGCAGTCCACCACCTTCATGGCGCCTGAGTGGATCAGCTGCAGGTGGAGGTGGAGGTGGAGGAGGGAGAAAAAATGTGGAATTAGTTATAAAATTTGGATCTTTGTAATAAATTCTCTCTCTGTTTATTCATTCATCTATTTTATTTATTTATTTATCTTTTTTTTTCAGGAGCAACAAATAGAGGAGGAGGAGGAGGAGGAGGAGGAGGAGGAGGAACTCTCTCTCACCTTGAATGACCCAAGAGAGAGAGAGAGAGAGAGAGAGAGAATAAAAATAAAAAAAAATAAAAAACTCTCAATTAACAACCATCACAGCACATCTCCCCCTCCTGCCCCCCCCTTACATTGGCAATAGGGATGACCCAGCCCCCCATCGAGGCCACAGAGGGGAAGCAGGCGACCTTCCCCTTCAGGTCGTGCAGGCTCCTCATGTGCGTCAAGTTGCCTTTGTGTGTGATCGCCACGGAGTAGTAGTTCTTGCGGCCCCCTGTGTCGGAGAGGTTAGGTTAGGTTAGGTTAGGAACAATAGTAGTAATAATATGTAATTTGGCCATCTCTTGTTTAAATGTTCCTGGGATTGCAAAAGATATCCTTGAAAACTATGATAACTTTAACTACAATCATGAAAATACCCTTGAAAAACCCTAACAACATCACTACAACCCCCAAAAAATACCAAAAAAAACCCAACAACATCACTACAACCCCAAAAAACACCAAAAAAAAACCCAACATCACTACAACCCCAAAAAAAACCCAACAACATCACTACAACCCCAAAAACACCCTTGAAAACCCCAACAACACCACTACAACCCAAAAAACACCCTTGAAAACCCCAACAACACCACTACAACCCCAAAAACACCCTTGAAAACCCCAACAACATCACTACAACCCCAAAAACACCCTTGAAAACCCCAACAACACCACTACAACCCCAAAAACACCCTTGAAAACCCCAACAACACCACTACAACCCCAACAACACCCAGTAAACCACACTACAATCACCAAAAGCAAAAAAACACCACAAAATAACACAAAATTCACCAATACAACCACTGCAACTACCACAACAACAATTAAATACACTACCACCACCACCACCACAAGCGTCACCAACCACCCACAGCGGCCCGTACCATCGTAAGACTCCTTCATGAGGGGCACGAGGGAATGGTACCGCCCTCCAATGAAGATTTCGTTGGGGTTCAAGGCCACCAGGTCAGCCTTCCTCTGGTCCAGGTGTAACATACATTCTTCATGGCTCATTACCTGGGAATGGGAGAGAGGGAGAGGTTTATAATGGGGATGGAGTATTTAATTTTGCACGAGAGAGAGAGAGAGAAAAAAAAATGCATTAATATCCACAAAAATAAATAAATATACAAACAAATAGATTTACAAGTGCTCCCCCTTACCTGAATGCAGTCCAGACTCGGTAATGGCTTGTTGGGGCGCGGCGGCACCTTATCCAGTGCCTCTCCCAACGCCTCGCATTTCATTTGTTCAGCTGGAGATATTGTACACCATCGAATTGGGGTGACTGACTGGCCTGGAGAGAGAGAGAGAGAGAGAGAGAGAGAGAGAGAGAGAGAGAGAGAGAGAGAGAGATTAACACAAACACATCTTAAATATATAAATAAGAAATACGACGTCACAAATAAGAAATAAAACAAAAAACAAAAAACAAACACACACACACACACACACCTGAAAAAAAAATATATATATGGAAATTTTCAAAACTAAAGGCCAACTTTTAAAATGCCACACGAACACACACACACACACACTGATAACAAACACACCTGAAGAACACACACACCTGCGACAAAACAAACAAACAAACAAACAAACAGACCATCAAAAACCCCAAAGCCAAAAATACTCAACAAAAACCAACTTAAAGTCGAAAATAGTCGAACTAGAACACAAAACGTAAACAAACATATATTTTCAAACATATCTTCATAATTCCTCTATTTAAATGCATTCTGAGCCGTGTATACATTCTTTCAAGCTTCTTCTTTCTACTCACCGCGGGAAAACTGCACCAGGAGGAAGGGAAACAGGAAAAAACGCCACATTTTGAAGCCAAGGTGGTCCTGACGACGCTGCCTTGGCCACACCTGCTAGAAATTTTATTCCCAGGACGAACGAGAGACCGCGGGCTTAAATATTCTACGATCTTCTTTGTTATAGTTATTTTAGTGCTTATTTCTGGTCTCTTTTCGTATTTTCTCTCTGTTTTTTTTTTGTTTTTTTTTCTTGCTGTTCGAATTCAAGTTATATACCAAGAATAGATTTAATGGTTTATTTAAATTCGCGAGTAAATGCGTTTGCTATATTTATTATCACATATTGGTCCGCCTGATCTTTTAAAATTTATCTATTAGTTTGAATTCATTTTAACTAACATGGCTTCTTATCTTAATGTAGGGATTTCAATGCATTATTATTCATCCAGTTCTGTTCACCATACTGGGAGAAATATTTACGATTTGAGTCACTGGCTGTTGCAGGGGTAACTTGACTAAATGTTCCTATATACATAATAAACAAATAAGTAAACGAGACACAAAAAGAAACACAAATGAAAAAAAATACAAGAAATAATGAAAATCACGCAGGGGGATAAATTATAAAGAATGAAAGGTATAGAGGTTACGTGGCTAAGTTAAATTAACAAATAAAAAAGGAATACGATGAAATGCTTAAACTTCAAACGCCATATTAACAAAATACGTACAATAGAAAAATACTTAAATAATAATAATAATAATAAAATAACTTCTTAATAAATAAATAAATAAATAAATATATATATATATATATATATATATATATATATATATATATATATATATATATATATATATATATATATATATATATATATATATATATATATATATATATATATATATATATATATATATATATATATATATATATATATATATATTGTTTTTTTCTCTATTTACAACTACAGTTTTTTTTTTTTACTTGCCAGAAGGATTCATCATGAATATATATATATATATATATATATATATATATATATATATATATATATATATATATATATATATATATATATATATATATATATATATATATATATATATATATATATATATATATATATATATATATATATTCATGATGAATCCTTCTGGCAAGTAAAAAAAAAAAACTGTAGTTGTAAATAGAGAAAAAAACAACAACAAACAAACATATAATAATTAACTCCTTTGTTTTCAAATCACCTACCGTACCTACTTTAGAAGATTAAGAACTATTAGTAAATTCTTTATAAAACAATTCATATTTTAGCATGTTAAAAAGTCCTGAAATTAACTTAGTTGTCAATTAATTAATTTGTCAATATCACAATTTTGTAATTTTTCGAATATGTAATGTATATAATTTTCAATGGGAGACTAATGAAAATGGTGTATTAATCAATTTCTGAACTGTGGGATGAGGGAAAAATAGTTATTGGTCAAGGGGAATGATAGGTGACAATGATTAATAAACTAATTTCTTAATACACCGTGTTTGAAATTCCTGATGTTAGAAAAGTCTATGGAATCTATTAATCTTTTTTATCTGTCTATCTGTCTTTTATTCATTCAACTCTCTCTCTCTCTCTCTCTCTCTCTCTCTCTCTCTCTCTCTCTCTCTCTCTCTGTGTGTGTGTCTCGTATCGATATCTATCTATCTATCTAAACATACGTCTTATTTCAATTCGATTTCTCCCTTTACAAAGGTAATGGAAAATAATTTTAGTCATATACGAAAATATACGAAGTTTTAATATGCTGTAACCTTTTCTTAGGATAACATGGCAAAAACAAATAAGAAAGAACCACTCCTCCAAAAATCACCGTTACCGCGGGAACCGAAATTCAAACACCTTTCGCGCCAGTCTCTCGAAAATCTTCAGAAGGGGAGGACACATCTCTGCGGCATAAGACCTCAACCCTGGCGGTGTCAATGGCTAGCAGTATGGCGCGGCAGATTGGCGGCTACAGCAGCGACTCCTCCGTCATGGTAGTGTCATAATTAGACGTAGTTTTTTGTAAGAATAGTTCAGAGAGTATAAGAAAAAACAGGCTGACTTATTTATTGGTTAGGTTATTATTTTTTATTATGTTAATCTAGCTTGTATATATTTTTTTTATTTCTATTTTTTTTTGTATTAATTGAATAAATATAATAAATCCCAGACTCCACTCGTTAAATCCAACATGGCGAGGTGGTGGTGGTGGTGGTAATCTCCGCTATTTGTGCTATTTCACCTATTACATCTCTGTCACGTGATTCTTACTAATATTATTATTCGTATTCATGTACTGTCTTACTATTATTGGCATAGAATACTGAAATATAACGTTAGTTAGGCTGTGAGGAGAGATTAGCGGTGAGGGGACAGACCAAGATGGCGGCGAAGTGGTGGGGTGGTGATGGTGGTGGTAATATCCGCTATTTGTAAATTTTCACATCTTTTATTCCCATCGCGTGAGTTTAACTGCTCGAATTACTTGCATCAATGTACTAGCTTACTGTTAGTCACATGGAATCTTGGAATATAAGGCTAGTTAGGCTATGAGGAGAGATTAGCGGTGAGGGGCCAGACCAAGATGGCGGAGAGGTGGTGATGGTGGTGGTAATCTCCGTTATTTGTACATTTTCGCATCTTTTAATCCCATCGCGTGAGTTTGACTGCTCGAATTATTTGCTTTAATGTACTAGCTTACTGTTAGTCACATGGAATCCTGGAATATAAGGCTAGTTAAGCGGTGAGGAGAGATTAGCGGTGAGGGGCCAGACAAGACGATAAGGTGGTGATGGTGGTGGTAATCTCCGCTATTTTGATAATTTTAAATCATCTACGGTACAATTTTACATTAATAACGTGGATTTACTGGAATACTGGAAAATTTGAGGTATTAGAAGAGATTAGCTGTAAGGAAAACTACGTTATGAATGGAGATCTTCACTATTTTACGATTTCACTGCTTATACGTGCACCGCTTGAGTTTCTCCGCTAGAAATGATAGTGAAGAGGTTCTAGCTTGGTAGTGAGGCCATGAATTACTGATTGTGAATGTTATTGATGGTGTGAGGAGATTTTAGCGGTGAGCAAGACTACGCTATGAATGGAGATCTTCGCTATTTTACGATTTCACCGCTTGTACGTGCATCGCTTGAGTTTCTCCGCTAGTAATGATAGTGATGAGGTGCTAGCTTAATAGTGAGGCCATTAATTGCTGATTGTGAAGGTTACAGATGGTGCAAGGAGACTGGAGCATGTAGCGGTGAGCGGGGCGGGGCATCAGCTGGTAGAAGTTACACGCACGGAGTTTTTAAGGGTGTTTATAGTTCAGTGACAAAGAGATCTCTACATTATTAAGAGGAGAAACACTTGTGGATGCGGATATGGAAGTGTTTCAAAATTGTATGATCCTTCTGTGTGTGTGTGTGTGTGTGTGTGTGTGTGTGTCAGAGCATTTGTTATGTATCAGCTGTGCTTTACTTGCAGAGCCACGACCGGGAAAGGCGCTACATGAAGAGACTGGAGAGACCAAGTGAGTGAGGTTGTGGAGAGGGCGGAGGAAGGAAGGAAGGGAGTGGAGAGGCCCAGACACGGATAGTAGCCATTATGATTCTTAGTATTTCAGTATCTTGTATTAAGAGATGGTCTGGTTTAGCTTTATTTGCTTATTTATTGGTTTATTCTCTCTCTCTCTCTCTCTCTCTCTCTCTCTCTCTCTCTCTCTCTCTCTCTCTCTCGTACATATATTTAACTATTTGTGCGTCAGACAGCTAAATATTAATTAGAAATGGATCTGTTTCTTATTTTTTTCCTTTGTTGTGTCTCCTGTGGTGGAGAGTGAGGTGGGAGAGGGAGTGAGGTAAGACAGTGAGGTGCGGCAGCATTACATCACTCACTGGTCATTTCAGGATGGTGGATCGGCTGCAGCTCCCTCAGCCTCACCTCCAACGACAGCATGGAGTCAGTACGCCATCACTGCTGTGGCCACAAGAATCTCCACAGTATGCCTGTCATGCGGCGGAGGTTTGATGGTGAGTGGAGACAGAACCCATGGATGGTGTTATGATATCTACCATGAAGCTCAGAAAGTGACAGATGGTAATGTAGGAGCACTTAAATCCTCTTGATGAGAGAATGTCTTGGAGGTTTGATGTTGAGTGACAAGATAGAAGCCTGAGGTAGTTATTATATTTACCATGAGGCCTTAAAATGACTTGCTAATATAGGGACACTTAAATCTTGACAGAGGAAAGAATGACGTCTCTGCGACACGCCACGCAGCAGCTGTGGGTGACTGAGGTCATCTCGGGAACAGGTTTCTATGCCCTGACCGAGGAGACCAAGGAAAGTGCCGAGGAGCTGAGGGGCATCCTGGCGTCTGAAATTGAAGTGTCACACATGGCTGTGAAGACAGTGGTGCCCAGAATGGTAGGTGGTGTGTGTGTGTGTGTGTGTCTGTGTGTTACTATGGATTATAACAAATGGCAGAGAATCTAATCAAGTGAGGAATTGTTCACAGGCAGACAGAACTTGCAAATTAGTGGTCCATTAATCATCTATCTATACCCGTGTGTGTGTGTGGCTATTTAAATTCATGCTGGGGCAGTTTAATGAAGGTAGAAACCATCACTAGCACCCTGAGAGTCAACCATCCCCATAGGTGTGTGCTGCAAGGATCAACAACACCTGGGAGCGAGTGATGGTGAGGAGTCAGTGCAGCGACGCCACCTGCAGCAAGAGGACAGACGAGGACAAGGAGGAGCACTGGCACGTGAGCATGATGGAGACTGGCAGCATGAAGTGTGTGCCCTTATCACAGCTGGTCCTCATTACCAGGGAAGTTGCCTCGCTGGAACCCAAAGCCAGGGTGTACTTCCTTCGCCGTGTCCACCTCAAGGATGACGAGACCATTGCCGCAGAGGTGAGTCAAAGGGGGAGAG
Organism: Scylla paramamosain; assembly: GCF_035594125.1. NCBI lineage: Eukaryota > Metazoa > Arthropoda > Malacostraca > Decapoda > Portunidae > Scylla > Scylla paramamosain. The sequence continues at coordinate 4,325,489 of NW_026973666.1, forward strand.
GAGAATGTTTACCCTCTCACTGCTGTAGCTTCTTGAAATGGTCTTAATGGGATAGGATGCTAATCTGTTTATCTCCATACCAGTCTGGCATTCCCACAATGGGTGGCCCAGACTAAGCACCACATACTTATACACACCTCAGTCACACTCTTACCCCATCTGATTTGCTAGTTAATGATTTTTGCCCCGGGTCAGTTCTGTTGTGCATTATCTTCAGTTCCTCTTCAGATGTTGAGTTTAGTAAGTGGAAAAACTAATAATTTCAGGCAAAGGAATGGCTGAAGAGTAAGATTCTGAACAAGCAGATGCTGAAAGCTCACGTGTTCTTCCGCTTTCATGGGAGAAGCAAGAACCAGGCAGAGGTAAAGCTTCCATTTATGTCATGGTGCTCAGCTTGATGTAGAATAATGTTAAGAGTCAAACATTATCTTTTCCAGCAACTCTTGTCATTGAATGAGGTCAGGAGTTGCGTTGGCTTTATCTGGTTCACTAGTCTGCCGCAGATTGAGTTCCGTGATGGGACTGAAGATACTCAAATTTTATAGGTACCTGTGAATGTTCATTATATTTGTATCTTTCAGGTTTACATAAATAACACAAATGTAAATGATGCCTTGGTGGAAGCTGGTTATGCTGTATACAACTACAGGACAGAACAAGTGAGTCTCTTCCCTTTCCTTCAATCCATACAAGCAAGATCTTAGTGACTTGCCTGTTGATTAAACTCTGTACCTTGAGGATGGCAAGGGACGGTCTGTGCAGGGAATGTGGGCACAGGAGGGGTTGTGAAGGATGTATTTTGAGATTTACTGAAGGAAATGTTGTGGAAAGACAGATCATGCTTGCCATTTAGGAAAACAACTAGATGAGAGGGATATTTGAAGCTCATGAATCTTTTGATAACTTTCCCAGACTTGTTTTGTAAGTGCATTTACACTTAAAGGTATGTGGCATAAAATTACATGGTACTTATGATAGTGAAGGTAACAATTTTATATTTGCAGAGGGAGAAGGTACCAGAAGCACTTCCTGCCATTTCCTACTCTCTCCAAGACTTAATAAGGTGTGTGGAGATATATTTTTTGTATTTAATATCTTGCTTAAAACTGAAATAAAAGGACATTTCAATTGATACAAATGACTGAGTATATAAACGCATCTATCCATCAACCTATCTATATACCAGACTGGTAGTCCCACACAGGACGACCCAAACAAAGCACCCCACACTTGTACACACACCATTCACATGCTTAGCCCCATAAATGCACAATATTCATCTACCTCTCACCCTTTTCAGCTCCAGAGAAAGCCTCGCGTCTCGGGCAACATCCCAAGCCTTGCGGAATGACACAGGACCCTCCACCTTGCCAGACTTGATGGAGCTCATTGATCACCTCATGAAGAAACGCAAGGAGAGGAACTACCTCATTTACAGTGGCTCTGCGCTGAACCTGGCCATCAAGATCCAGACCAAGGATCCAGTCAGACATCAAAGGCTGTGTGAACAAGGCCATGCTTCCCTCAGTAAGATGCAGGTAGGAACACTCATTGTATATTGCTTGGAGTGAATGTATTGAGGTTGTATGAGAGAATGGTACTCTTGTATAGGGCTGAACTGGAATATGGGAACCAATACTAGAGGTTAAATATAATAGCAAAGATCTCTCTGAAGGGTCACACGCCACACACTCACTGCAAGCTATTGTACTTATGAGCATTCCAACACTATTCCTTCCAGATACTGTTGAGGAGACTGAGGCAAGAAAGTCCAGGCTTCCATGAAGTGAGGGACCTGAATGACGCACTGTATGAGCACCTGGTGGAAATGTTTGAGAAATGGAAGGTGGGTGGATAGAAGCAGGCTGTCACAGTATGCACGTACACCTCAGATATGTATGATCTAGTTTACAAGCAGATGATCACAGTATACGCATGGTTTTCATAAGATATACGTAACCTATCTACCTACGTATCTGTATACCACCCTGGTAATCCCACACAGTATGGCCCAGACAACACCACACACACACACACACACACACACACACACACACACACACACACACACACACACACACACACACACACACACACACACACACAACCAGGCATAGCACAGCTGGGCCAACAGCACACACACTGGTTCACCCCTGCCCTTTCATAATGAGACTGTTCCCTACCCTGCATCTACTCCAATCCTGAGGCCACAGCAGATGCAGGGCTGACAGACAGAGCGTATGCAATCTAGTTAAAATTATATCTACAAACGTGAATGGATCTTAACTTTTCCTTTCCAGTCAAGCTACAAAAGAGCTCAGAAGAAGTCCAATGATGCTATCGAGGTGATATCGGACATCTTCCTGTCCTTTGCCAACAAGAAGTCACGCATGATGAGGTACAAACACAAGTGCAGGAAGCTAGAATCTGCCTTGAATAATGAAGTGCTTCTCCAAAATGAGGTGAATCCGATTGACGTGTGTTAAAACTTGCACTGCTTTCTTATAAGGGGTCGTAGTTCATGTCTATTTTATCATTTTGTGTTCATTAATAGTATCTTTAGACTAGTTTCTTTAGGGACAGGCATCGCAATGGGCTTATTTATTTATTTATCTTTTTTGCCCATATTTGCATCCCTATGCCAGAGCCCCTCTTATGAATAAACAAAAGCATCAGCAATCCATCCTCACAAACCTACTCGATTCCAGGGTCAGGATCTGTCTCATATGCTGGTGCCTGTTGTGGCCACCAAACTGATGAGCTCCATTGAGAAGCTGGAGAGTCTGGGTAACGGCTACCCGACCACCTTGGAGAGGGCCCAGACACTGCACCAGTTCATCCCCACTTCCAAGTACATCACTCCCCTCACTCTGGAGACGCTGGCCAAGGACATTTTGAAGGGTGGGCACAAATTGTAGTATTACCTGTCTCCATTGCTTATACAGTGAATTAGATACATATTTCATAGCTTAAGTTAAATACTGCCAGTGTGGGATTGTCAGCTGTACATTTGCAGGGTTATACCACTTCCACGAGAGAGGGATAGCTTACAAGCACCTCCACCCTCAAAACGTGCTCATAAGGAACGGCCATGCGGTGCTGCGGCCCATTAACGAGCAACAGGAATGCAAGATTGGACAGGACTGGCCATTTGAGGGCGTCGAGGTGACCAATGAAGACCTGGGCATGCCCGGCGACGTGTTCAACTTTGGGCTGCTACTCCTGTGGATGGCATGCAAGGGCGTTGACAGCTACCACAGAGCGACCATGAAGTACTACTGCAACGTGGCACTGATCAAGATGACCATGGACGAGGACCCCAACCAGCGCCCCTTGGTGGAGTCCATGGTGTGCACGAACAGCCCCATCTTCCGCCCCAACATCAAGTGGCGCCCCATGCTGCTCAAGGACTACCTGAGGGAGGTGTTCAATGAGAAATGCAACACAGAGGAGGCTTCAGAGGGTGCCAATGAATTGCTGTCAGAGGCAGAGACTGGTGAGTCCACCAGTGAGTCTGGGAGCATGTTCCAGCGCACAGAGGATGAGTCTGGCACTGAGACCACAGAGAGTGAGCCTCCAAAGTATGAGGTTCCTACGTATGAGCCTCCCACCAGAGTGAACGAGGGAGAGGAAGGGAAGCATCCATCAGCACCCAACACTGATGACACCGAGCAGGCATAGCATCTCCCTTTCTTGGACAGAAGAAAAATTCACCTCGAGACGGACTTTTTCTGTTATGTAGATTTATGACAACGCAGCTTGTATTCCCTCCCAGCAGTGAATGAGGGAAATGACAGGAAATTCTCCCCAACACTGATAACACACAGAGCACGCATAGTGTCTTCCTTTCTCACGTACAGGGAAAGGAAGTCTGAAGGAAATTCACTTTCAGACTGAGTTTATTTCAGTTAGCTTTAAGATGACACAAGGTACATTGGATTTTCTTTAAGGATTATTTATATTTATAGTTTTGTTTGCCTTCATTGCTTTTATACTGACATGTAAGAGTTTAAACCACAGAGGAAGTCAGATCAGCAAGAACCATCTCTCAGACAGCACAGCATTCATACATTGTTAGTACCATTGAGTCTTGCCCAGTATCTTAACACGTTTCATAATTTTAAGGAGCATTTTTTTGCGAGAGGAAGAGTTTTTTTCTTAACATGACGAGGAAAACACTCTTGGAAGCAAAAAATGTATTGGGGATAGATTAAATAACTTGTGCATGAATATTAGATAAGATTATCTTCATTATTTTAAGTTTTATACATTTATAAGACTGAAGTTTAAACAGCTACTCTAAATTTGTTTCCCTGTTACATAGATCCATATAAGGTTATTTATTTATGACTTGAAATTGTTATAGTTATCATCGTTATTACTTTCATATTAAACTGACACAAAACTATCCCATTCATTCACCTCTCCAGTCTCTCTCTCTCTCTCACCCTGACACTCACACAAGCACTGCCCTTCCTTGTCATAGAGGTCGCGCTCCCTCCCTCTCTCCCTGCCTATCTCTGCATCTATCATAGGCATGTGTGTCTACCAATCACTTCACCTTGTTTTTATCGGTTAAGGAGGTCGCGATAATCTCTCTCTCTCTCTCTCTCTCTCTCTCTCTCTCTCTCTCTCTCTCTCTCTCTCTGCTACTACTATTACAAGAAAGGAAAATATGAGCAAAAACAAGGAAATCACACTGGAGAGATACAATTACTACTACTACTACTACTACTACTACTATCATTATCATTGCTATCATTATTATCATTACCGTCATCATTATCACCATAACCTATTTTCCAAGCACCATATCTATCTTTGTGGGGTGCTTTTTATGTCCTTGTTCAGCCTACTTCCCTCTTTTCACGGATAAAGTGATAATATTAACTAACAGCGCTCCCAACTCACTAGGACTGGTAGTGAGGGAAGATACTCCACAGGCCAAGCACCCACCGCCCTCATTAATTCGTTTTAGGTGATTAGATCCACTTGTGCACGGTCTGTTTGTGATGGTTTATTTAATTTTTTCATTGTTTTTTTTTTATTTCATTAAGTTATTGTTTTTATTTTCCTTCTCTTGTCTTTCTTATTTTGTTTCCTGTTCCTTTTGTTATTTTTTATTTATTTTTTTGTCGTTATTCTTCGTTACTATTATTATTGTTACTATTACTATTACTAACACTCCAACTACTACTACTACTACTACTACCACACCTATTGTTTGCACGGTTACTGTGGAATCAACACATTTTTACTATATCCTCCTCTGTGTGTGTGTGTGTGTGTGTGTGTGTGTGTGTGTGTTATCTATCTCTTGACATGACGCAAGGTGGTTATCTCAAAGTGCTTGTGGATTTTTGGGGCGGGTGTGGTAGTGATGGTGGTGGTGGCGGTGGTGGTGGTGGTGATAAGACTAGTGAATTCAGTTTAAGAGATACCACGGACTTACAAAGGAGATAGAATGAATATTGTGGTGTTTATTTGGAGGACTGGGTGAACTGCGCATCTCTCTCTCTCTCTCTCTCTCTCTCTCGGATACAGACAAAATAGAGAAAAAAATAATGAATGAAAGGAAAATTACGTATTTATTTATTTATTTTTCTTTTTTCTTTTTTCTCCTTGCAATAAGTGGAAAATATTAATAAAAACAACAATCTCTTTTCTTGATTTATTTACGCTTTTATCCGTTATTTTCTTTATTTTTTTTCTCTTTCACATTCTTTTTATTTTCTTTTATCTCGACAAAAATTGAATGGATGAATAAACTGATAAATTATAATAAAAAAAAACACCAATTTTTCTTTCTCATGTCAAGGAAAAATGGAGAGAGAGAGAGAGAGAGAGAAAATGAATAAACAAAATCTGAATAAATAAATAAATAAAAATACAATACAAACAAAAAAAAAACAAGATAAATAAATAAATAAATAAAATAAAACTACTACTACTATTACTACTACTACTACTACTACTATTCCGCTCTCTAAACCAGCCTCCTTTGATCCTTATCTTGAAAAAAAATAGGAGAAAGAAAAAAACCTTCAAGCACTCCTCTTCAATCTTCTCCAATAGCAAAGGGACACGGAGACTAAGATTTGCTACGTCACAAGATCTGTCAGTCGAGCAGGAGAGAAGATAAATATTGGCGATAGAGCAAGTGAGGGTTAGTTCTCCGTCTCTCTCTCCTCGCCTCAGTAGTGGTGGTGGTGGTAGCAATAGTTGTGGTAGTGATGAAGGTCTCCGTGGTCACTGTTCTACTCGTCCTCCTGTCTGCTGTCTACGTCCAGGTGAGTTATGTTTGTAGTTGTTGTTGTTGTTGTTGTAGTTGTGGTGGTAGTAGTAGTGGTGTGGTGGTGGTAGTAGTAGTTGTGTGGTGGTGGTAGTAGTAGTAGTATAGTTGCCGTTACTAGTATTACTATTGAATGTACCGTAGTAATAGTAGCAGCAGTAGCAGTAGTAGTAGTAGTAGTAGTAGAAGAACAATTACCATCATTAGTTGTTACGAGAGGAATAAGAATTGTCACTATTATTATTACTATTATTATTATTATTATTATTATTATTATCATTATTATTATTACTATTATTATTATTACTATTATTATTATTACTATTATCATCTTTTCAGACACGGGACTGCTCGAAAGATGAAGGGGGTTTGTCTTGCGCGATTAAAGGTGAGAGAGAGAGAGAGAGAGAGAGAGAGAGAGAGAGAGAGAGAGAGAGAGAGAGAGGATATTAGTGAACAAACACACACACATACACACACACACTGCTTCGTACACAATCTTATCAGTTATCATTGAGATTTGAATTAGATTATTATTATTATTATTATTATTATTATTGTTCTTTTATTTCATTTTATTATATTTTCTGTCGTATCCACTTTTCCTCTCTCTCTCTCTCTCTCTCTCTCTCTCTCTCTCTCTGTCTCCAACAATTATTTTCACTAAGAATATTTTAAAATCAAATCAAATATTTATCTTTTACTTTCAAATATTAATGCAACACCTCTCTCTCTCTCTCTCTCTCTCTCTCTCTCTCTCTCTCTCTCTCTCTCTCTCTCTCTCTCTCTAAACAGGAATAGCAGAAAACACACAAAAAACAAGATACAACGATAAAGAAGAAGGAAGAGGAGGAAGAGGAAGAGAAAGAAGAAGAGACGAGGAGGAGGAGGAGGAGGAAGACGTGAGGAAGAGAGGAGATAGAGATGATGATGACGATGATGACGATGATGATGACGACGATGAGAGGGAGAGAAGAGAGAGGGAGAGGAGAAGCGTGAGGGAAGAGGAGGAGGAAAAATACAAGAGGAAACTGGAGGAGAAGAGGAGGAGGAAAGGAAGAGAGGAAGAGAAGGAGGACAAGAGAAGAGGAAGAGAATATAAGGAAGAGAAAGACAAGAAGAAGTACTACAAGAAGAAGGAAGGAGGAAGAAAGGAAGAAGAAAGAGGAGGAGAAGAAGAGGAACGAGGAGGAAGAGGAATAAACATTGAAGGAGGAAGAGGAGGAAGAAGAGAAACAAAGACAGTAACAGAGACGATTGAAGGAGTGAAGGACGAAAGAAGACAAGGAAGACAAGAGGAATTAAGGGAGACAAAGAAGGAAGATAGGAAGGAAACACGAAGAGGAGCAGGAGGAGTAGGAGGCACAGCTGCAGGAGTAGGTCAGGGAGTAGGAGGAACAGCTGCAGGAGTAGGAGGCACAGCTGCAGGAGCAGGTCAGGGAGTAGGAGGAACAGTTGCAGGAGTAGGTCAGGGAGTAGGAGGAACAGCTGCAGGAGTAGGAGGCACAGCTGCAGGAGCAGGTCAGGGAGTAGGAGGAACAGTTGCAGGAGTAGGTCAGGGAGTAGGAGGAACAGCTGCAGGAGTAGGTCAGGGAGTAGGAGGAACAGCTGCAGGAGTAGGTCAGGGAGTAGGAGGAACAGTTGCAGGAGTAGGTCAGGGAGTAGGAGGAACAGCTGCAGGAGTAGGTCAGGGAGTAGGAGGAACGGCTGCAGGAGTAGGTCAGGGAGTAGGAGGAACAGTTGCAGGAGTAGGAGGAACAGCTGCAGGAGTAGGTCAGGGAGTAGGAGGAACAGCTGCAGGAGTAGGTCAGGGAGTAGGAGGAACAGTTGCAGGAGTAGGTCAGGGAGTAGGAGGAACAGTTGCAGGAGTAGGTCAGGGAGTAGGAGGAACAGTTGCAGGAGTAGGTCAGGGAGTAGGAGGCACAGCTGCAGGAGCAGGTCAGGGAGTAGGAGGCACAGCTGCAGGAGTAGGTCAGGGAGTAGGAGGAACAGCTGCAGGAGCAGGTCAGGGAGTAGGAGGAACAGCTGCAGGAGTAGGAGGAACAGCTGCAGGAGCAGATCAGGGAGTAGGAGGAACAGCTGCAGGAGCAGGTCAGGGAGTAGGAGGAACAGCTGCAGGAGTAGGTCAGGGAGTAGGAGGCACAGCTGCAGGAGTAGGAGGAACAGCTGCAGGAGTAGGTCAGGGAGTAGGAGGAACAGCTGCAGGAGTAGGTCAGGGAGTAGGAGGCACAGCTGCAGGAGTAGGTCAGGGAGTAGGAGGCACAGCTGCAGGAGTAGGAGGAACAGCTGCAGGAGTAGGTCAGGGAGTAGGAGGAACAGCTGCAGGAGTAGGAGGAACAGCTGCAGGAGCAGGTCAGGGAGTAGGAGGAACAGCTGCAGGAGTAGGAGGAACAGCTGCAGGAGCAGGTCAGGGAGTAGGAGGAACAGCTGCAGGAGTAGGAGGAACAGCTGCAGGAGCAGGTCAGGGAGTAGGAGGAACAGCTGCAGGAGTAGGAGGAACAGCTGCAGGAGCAGGTCAGGGAGTAGGAGGAACACCTTTAGGAGTAGGTCAGGGAGTAGGAGGCACAGCTGCAGGAGTAGGTCAGGGAGTAGGAGGCACAGCTGCAGGAGCAGGAGGAACAGCTGCAGGAGCAGGTCAGGGAGTAGGAGGAACAGCTGCAGGAGTAGGTCAGGGAGTAGGAGGCACAGCTGCAGGAGTAGGAGGAACAGTTGCAGGAGTAGGTCAGGGAGTAGGAGGAACAGCTGCAGGAGTAGGTCAGGGAGTAGGAGGCACAGCTGCAGGAGTAGGAGGAACAGTTGCAGGAGTAGGTCAGGGAGTAGGAGGAACAGCTGCAGGAGTAGGTCAGGGAGTAGGAGGAACAGCTGCAGGAGTAGGTCAGGGAGTAGGAGGAACAGCTGCAGGAGTAGGAGGAACAGTTGCAGGAGTAGGTCAGAGAGTAGGAGGAACAGCTGCAGGAGTAGGTCAGGGAGTAGGAGGCACAGCTGCAGGAGTAGGAGGAACAGCTGCAGGAGCAGGTCAGGGAGTAGGAGGAACAGCTGCAGGAGTAGGTCAGGGAGTAGGAGGCACAGCTGCAGGAGTAGGTCAGGGAGTAGGAGGCACAGCGGCAGGAATAGGAGGAACAGCTGCAGGAGAAGGTCAGGGAGTAGGAGGAACAGCTGCAGGAGTAGGTCAGGAAGTAGGAGGCACAGCAGCAGGAGTAGGTCAGGGAGTAGGAGGCAC